>NW_005353595.1:298409-301792 GCF_000412655.1 Myotis brandtii | reverse complement strand
ACAGCGGTGGTGGTGGGAGCCTCTCCCGCCTCCTCAGCAGTGCTAAGGATGTCTGACTGCAGCTTAGGCCTGCTCCCCGCTGGCAAGTGGACATCCCCCGAGGGCTCCTGGGCTGCTAGAGGGATGTCTGACTACCAGCTTAGGCCTGTTCCCCTGGGGAGGGGGTTTAAACCAGCAGGTGGTCATTCCCCAAGGGCACAGGCGGGGCTGAGGGACCCCCCCCCCAGTGCACAAAGTTTTGTGCACCGGGCCTCTAGTAGGCTATAAAATCACAAGGCCTAGGCAATAAAAAGTCCAAGGCACCCTGAGATCCGCTTCTGCTTGCCAGGTGCCATTTAGGCTCAGTAGCTGATAGAACCTCAGGATGTAAGCAAGTTGCATGAGGGAGGCTCTCGGTGAATCATCTTGTAGGGACAAGTGGTGTTCACCAAATTGATACAGATGCAAACTCAACACCAGTGCTGGGTCTGAGGCCACTCAGCAAAAGTCTCAGAGCGTACCAAGATCAGCTGCCACCTGCCAGGTGCTCATGAACCAGGTGATGGAGAGGGGTTTCAGGGTGTTTTCAGGATGAGGCCAGCAGAGTTCATCAGGCCCAAACAGACCAAGATTTGCCCTTTTAAAGGAAGGTCTCTGCACTGGAATGGTAGCACTGGTCGGGTGTGTAATGGAAAATGGACCCCTGCCCTAGAGCCACACAATTGAATTTATTTCTTAATCTTCCAAGAGCACCTGGAGAGCCTTCTAAGACAGTTTGTGCTGAGGGCCCATGCTGGCTATAGCCAGCTTACTCCTCTGCACAGTGCAAGCTTGGCAGGGCCGGTCCACTGGGAATTGAGAGGGTGGTGCTAGTGCATGCCTCCAGGCTGATGTAGTATGCAGGGAAGTGCTCCACCCAGGAAAGATAGCATCTGTGGGCAGTGTGGGAGGGACTTAGCACAGGCACCCTGGTGACTGTCCCTTCAGCTCTCTTCCCAGAGCCAGACAACCCAGTTTCTCTTTGCATGATAACTCTAGTTTGCTCTCAGCCACCCTCCCTCCACCAGGGCCCAGTGTGAGTGGCTGCAATCAAGATTTTGTGCACTAGCTCTTTAAGTGGGCACCTAGGTTTCAGGGAGACTCCTGTCTCTACCTGAGGACAGAATTCCCTCTGATTTTGACAGCCAGATTTTATGTGGGCTGTTCTTCCTGGCTCTGGTGCCTCAGGCAGGGAAGGTTTGAGACTTGCATGCTCTTCTGGGGGACCGCAGCAGAGCTATCCTTCCAGATTCTCAAATGCTGCATGTGGGTGCAGGGCCAGCCTTTTTTTTTTTTTGTCTCTGCCCTGGGTACTAGTCTTGATGTCGCTTCTTCTGTAAACCCTTGGTTATAAAACTTATGTTCAGCTAGTCTTCAGTTTGTTATTCAGGTTAATTGTTCTATAATTTAGTTGTAATTCCAGTTTAAACCTGGGAGGAAGTGAGGGTAACTTTCACCTATTCTTCTGCCCTCTTAGATCCCTAAGTTTGAGTCTTCTAACCTGTTCTCCACATTGGCATCAGGGTGACCTTAAACTCCTTCTTAAAATCCTGGGTTATATTATGATTTTTCTATTCCTAGATTGTCTGGCACACAGTGATTCTTAAACAAATGTGAGGAATATTTTAATGAGATAAGAAAGGAAAATAAAATGAGAAATTATGTAAAGATCAGTATATTAATTCATTTGATAAATATCTGAACTCCCACTATGTGTCTAGCACTGTGCTTGGTATTCACAATGGTGGACAAAATATAGAGTTCCTTTCTGCAGGGATTTCTCAGTCTCATTCATGCAATCCAAACAATGAAATAGCTGAAATGCCCCAGGCACTGACTATAAATCAAGTATTACACTAAGTGTTTTACTGAAACGATCTCATTAGGTATTCACAACCACCCAGTGAGCTGGGCTCTCTTATTATGCCCCTTTTATTCAGGAGGCAACTGGGGCATGGCAAAGTTAAGTAATAGATGGAGTTAGGATTAGGAGCTTTTTTCTAATTCAAATAATGTACAGTCAGTAATCCAAGGTTTTAGAAGAAAAGACCAATGATTCCTGAAGCAAATAGGAGAACAATATAAATCAGGGTATCAGAGAGTATCTAATTGTATAGAACGGACTTCTGGAGGCAGGCAGGGCCACCATCTGCTCTGGATTTTCAGAAGCCTCCATAATCCCTGGTACAGAGAAAGAAGAGGATTATTTTCTATGCCCCTCAGCTCTCTGCATAAGCATGTTGGCCAACTTTGTTCTTATTCCAGGATTTTCAGATCAGGAATTATCAAGTTACCTATTTTCTATATTTTTAAATTATTTTAGTTTCTGGTTTTACTAGCCTATTGTACTTGTTCTTAGTTTGTACCCTTCAAAAATAATTTCATGTTCTTCAATCTTTTTAATAGTTTAAATGTGTTAATAGTTATTCTCCTTAATACATTTTATCTTAATTTTCATTTAAATTTTTGTACTATATTTCAATTGAACTTCTAAAGATATTTTTACTTACCATGTCTCCAGTTTCCTGTATTTGCTTCATTTTTATTCTTTCAACCATGTTCCCAACTGCACTTAATTTTATTCTTTGAATAAAGGCAATTAATTAAATGTAGTTAAATTGTATGCCTTTTTAGAACTTTACTATCAACTCTTGCATAAAAAAAGAAAAAAGGGCTTGTAGAACATGAGTTTCAAAGCATGGTTCAGGAGTCGGTTCCCCTTGGTAAGCCAGTCCGGAAGGCAGTGTGACCTAAGCAAGGTAAGGCTTTGTGAGATAGAAATATGGTGCGTCCTGAGAGGGTGTGTCGAAAATCCAGGCTTTTGTCTCAGTTCTTTCACTAACTGCCCTGTTGACCCTTGGCAGACCCCTTCCTTGTTCTTCTCAGCAGTAGCAGAAAGAAGCTGAAGTGAATTATTTCCATGCATCCCTCCAGCTTTAGTAGTGTGTGTGTTCCATGTTTCGGTTGGTAGTGGATTAGCAGAACAAAGGGGAGCATTTTGATGGAGCCATGTTAAAATGGCATATCAAATGATCAAAACACTGCTTTTTATTACTTAGTAATGTTCTCAAATGAAATCCCTGAAGTATCCCCTACCCTATGCCTAAGCCTTGCTTTGTTCCTCAGCCTGTGAACCGCATCAAAATGTCCCTGGCATCAGAATGGCAGCATCAAGAGAGTATGAATTCCTCTATAAAAAAAGAAGGAATTCTTACCATTTGCAGCAGCATGGATGGAACTGGACAGCATTATGCTAAGTGAAATAAGCCAGGAAGTGAAAGAAAAACACCACATGATCTCACTCTTTTATGAATCATAAAGAACATTATAACCTGATGAACAAAAAGATAGATACAGAGGCAGAG
>NW_005353595.1:294140-298384 GCF_000412655.1 Myotis brandtii | reverse complement strand
TTGTGTGCATGCATATAAGCATAACCAATGGACGCAAGACACTGGGGGATTGGAGTGAGGGCATGTGCTGGGGAGTAGGGGAGGCCGGAAGAAGGTCAATGGGGGGGGAAAAAGGAGACATATGTACTACTATCTGTAATATTTTAAACAATAATAAAAAAAGAGTATGAGCCCTTTGGAGAACGACAAGGCTTTTAATTCTATAAACTGGGGCTGAGTTCCAGGCTCAGCTGCTTGTTTGTCACTTAGCTGCATGGCCTTGGGGCCGAGACACCTCAACCTTAGTTTCCTCACCTGTAAAGTATAGCACTGATGCCAAAGATGTGTAGTTTAGAAATGAAACGTGTCAAGAGTCAATGCATGCTTCAACACATATAGAAAGGAGATGGAGCTTAAGGTAGTGTAATGCTCCCAAATGACTAAAAGAAAGTCATGTTTTTCACTAAAAAGTTTAGAAATAATGATTTGTAGTTTGGGAGAGACCTGGATTTCAGAAAGGCTGATGGCCCCATGGACAGAGAAAAAAATCAAGAGCTCAAGTGGGAAGAAAGGCCGAAATCAGATATTCAGACTCTGAACATGTACTGAACTACTTATCAGATGTACAAAGAGTAGGGAATGTTTATGAAAAACAAGTCCCCGTGCCTCGCTCCCAGCTATTTTCCAGATCAGAGCCCTGGTCTCTGAGTCAGAAGCGAATATCAGCATTTGGACGTGTTATTGCTCACCAGGGGCATGCATTACTATGATGCAGCAACATTACTCTTGAGCTCTGTGGCATCTTGACCTTGTCTGGCTCAGAGGAATCTCAGCAGACTCATTTGTGGCATTAAGCACTGTCCAAATCAGCTAAAGGTGCCAGATAAAGCATATGTTTTTGCTCCAGCAGGAAGTTTTGAAACACTTGGTGAACTTCTTGAGAAAAAAAGATGATATTATAAAATTGGGTTGTCTGATTGCTGAATTCGTCAGGCAAAACAAACAAAGACAGTCGTAGGTTCTGGGGGAAGGGAGAGTTAAAACTGGATGATGATGATGATGATGACTGTGGTGGTGGTGGTGATGTTTTCCTGATAAGGGAAAAAGAATGCATTCAGGTTCAAGAAAATGTATCCATATTCATGCTACCAATTTTGGTATGGTCCCCTACCCACAAGAGGAAGCTTTACCTGAATAGTTCTCATTTTTTCATTCTTTTAAAAAAATACAAAGTTGGCACCCACAACATATTACAAGCTATTCTAGATGTTCAACATACCAAATCAAGTGAGACACAGCCATTTCTAGATGGAGTTGACATTCTTATGTGGGCAAAAAGCTATCTAATGTGGTGGATGTTATTCTAGAAAATTGGGCAAAGGGATGTGGTCACAGGGGATGGGTCCGCCAACTCCGTCTGTGATAATTATGAAAAATTTTCATAGAAGAGGTAATATTTTAGCTGGTTTCTAGAGAATTTAGTTAGGTGCAAAGTTTGTGCAAAAACGTCATAGGTTAAAAAATTGGTATGGCATAGAGTCATGGGCCTGATATGAACCTGGAATTTGACAAGAGGACTTGTGACATAGTGTCAAGGAACATCAGCTACAGTGTAGAGCGATAGCCTCATGCCAAGCAAGAGAGCTATAAATTCCAGGAAGGTTAAGAAAAGGTTCTGTTGTTTGGGGTTTTTGTTTTGTTTTTTAACCTGGGATGAGACCTAGTGGTATAAATTTAATGGAAGGAAGATGTTTAATCCATTTCACTAAGGAGACTCTGGTGGCAAGAAGACCATTTCACAAGCCATTGCATTTCTTGAAGGCAATGGCCTGGTCCTGGAAGAAGGATAAACAATACAGCTAGAGAGAAGAGGCTGGATTTAAGTACACTGGATGACAGATCAGATGTAAGGATATTGGGATAAGATAGAGCTCTTAAGGATGGCACCAAGGTTTTAGTTTTCAAGGCAGGGTTTTAGGAAAGCACTCAACTGGTGGGTTAGCCAGGGCGAGCTGATTTATGACAGCTTTGCCTGGGACAGCTAGGGTAACGGAGGCTTCTCTCCACAAACAACTGCCAACAACCACAAAACCTCATTACTGTACATTTGTTTTTATATTTTCACACGTACACTAATGAACATGTTATTTCTCATGAGTCTATGCATTAGCAGGGCAATTCTGCATTTGTATGCTGGTCTAGACTGATCTGAACTGAGCTCTTAGTAACCTGTGGTCAGATGACGGGTTAGCTGGAGGCTGACTGGTATAGGTTGACCTCATTTAGTATAACCAAGCTCTACTCCATTATATGAACTCTCATCCTCCAACAGCTTTACCCAGCTTACTTGTGCTGCATTATATTGGCCCAAAGAAGGCACCTATCGGGTTATATTCAATAAGTGGGAAAATAGACTCAATCTCTTAATGGGAGTTACTCCAAAGTCATATTATGTAGGGTGTGGGTATGGGAAGTGAATAAAGAATAAGTGCCACTGTATAGTGAATCTATCATAGCACCCAAAATATGAAAACCATATCATTTGCATTTCTTCTGCACATAACCTTAGCTGAGTGCCTAATCCAGATAGAAAGGTATTCTGTTTGCTATATTAATAGCATTGATGACTTTTGGTGCTATTTTGTCAATTTCCTATGTAATAGCTCATTGACCTGGGTTAATATGCAAGTGACATTTCACTTCACTATTTCTCAAAAGCTGATTACAGTCGAGTGACACACTTGTTTTGTTTTGCCAAGGGTATGAGACATAAGAGAGATTAAAAATCCAGGCCAAAGTGATTCATTTGCTATTCTTTCTGAACAGCCTGAGGGGCAGAAAAGTTTACAAAGCACATTACACTGGACACAGGAGTAAAGCTACATAGTGATAGCCCCACAAAGCTGTCAACCTGATGATGGAGGGGAACTGGAGCTTGTCCACGTAGGAAGTGGATTTCTTTATATATTGGTGTCCAACCATTAACCTGCACAGAAATTTTCAAAATCCCTCTCTTTAACTTTCCCTTTGCCTGACTCTCCACTACCTCCCCCACTAACCCTTGTGAAATTTAGTAATATAGGTTAAATGACAATCTCACATAAAGGTAAAATAAAAGGTCATAGGTCATTCTTGGACATCAGACATGATTCATCCTTATTAACAGATGGGGTATGCCCAAGCACAGAGATTCTTGGATGAATTGGTAGAAGCATTAAACCAACTAAAACTAGCATTGTGGATTAAGTGAATATAGAAACTGTTTTCCTATTCCTAGGATTTTAGGGGAGGGAGTCATTTCCTTAAGAGATACTGTGTATTAGCTGAAGGAATCTAAATTTCAGTGGAGAGAATAAGTATCTCTAGAAGAAAAAGGTTTCCTTGACTAGACAACCTACTGCATGTTGTACTCATCCGCTAATCTAGTCTGCTGACAAATGTCCACTAAACAATGATGCCTTCGAACATTACAAGGCCTGTAGGCATTTCCATTGGGAACCACCTACTCCTGCTAAGTACCTCTTTTCCCTTTCATTGACTTATGTTGGTAGAGTACCGAAGGGCTTCAAGTTTGACAAGGCATTCACCCTGGGAGTTCTATTGGGACTTTTCATTTTTTCTTAATTTAAAAAAATTTCAAGTAAAATGTAAACATGTTAATGATACTTCAAAAAATGTAGACACAGAAAAATCCAACTTTCCGTAAGACAATGATGATTAATTTATTTGCTTCCCATCTTTTTATGTACATATGCACCCTCAATTCTTCCATTCTTTAAGACTGTGGCGAGCCCACCTTGAAAGGTGCCAGGCTAGCTGTGGGATTATCATATGACCTGATGGACCTCCTGCGTGGCCTGAGTCAAAGCCCTTTCAGGTGGTAAGGCCTCAGAGTTGGTAGTCTCTTGCTTGGGACCACCATGGAATGGATCATGTGGGAGAAACTTGGAGTATACAGAGCCTAATGCTGTCCAAGTCACCAGACTTTTTGACAGTAAGTTGATTATACAGCATATGACCCCCCTCATGACAGAACGGGTAAATGAACATACAAGTCAATGCATAAACTAACGGATCAATAAGTGAACAAAACGAGGAAACAAAAAAGCACCAAATCAACTGCTTTCTTCCATTCATTGAAACTTGCTGTAGTGGAATAAATAAATAGGTAGGTAAATAAATAAATAAATAAATAACTCTGATGAATAGGGCCCAAAAAAGAGAAAAAATTTTTTCTGTAAAAGAATTTTTGAGGGGAAAAATGG
>NW_005353595.1:289230-294115 GCF_000412655.1 Myotis brandtii | reverse complement strand
GTAAAATGTTATAAAAATATTAGTCTTAGATTTTAACTTCTAATGCTCTGCATTATCCTGAGATAAATGAGAATTTTAGGCATGTAATTTCTGATAATTTCAGGGAACTACTGAATTGTACTCCCTTTCCCTATGAAGAGAACATATTTTATTCACCAGTATAATAGTAATTTTTTCAGCAAGTATTTATCAATTACTGTTGTGCTATGCTGTGAGCTGGGACTCAGACATAGCCTCATAGAACTGAGTGTCTCATAAAAGATGCACTGAACAAGCAACTAAAATTATCATGGTTGTGTCCAGCCAGTATTGCTCAGTGGTTGAGTGTCGACCCAGGAACCAAGAGGTCCCTTATTTGACTCCCGGTCAGGGCACATGACTAAATTGCGGGGCTTGATCCCCCGTGTGGGGCATACCGAAGATAGCAGATCGATGTCTCTCACCAATGTTTCTATCTTTCTATCTCTCTCTCTTCTTTTCTCTCTAAAATCAATACAATTATATATTTTTTAAATATCATGGTTCCTATGAAAAACTATAAGCTACCATAAGAACATAAAACAAGGGCATCTCAATTATTCTCAGAGAATAGTTTTCTGTTATTCTCAATCATCTCAGAGGAACAATTGTCTAATCTGAGACCTGAAGACTAAGAATTTGTCAGGGTTGGGGATAATGGGAAACCATGCTCCCTGCAGAAAAGGAACCTGTGCAAATGCCAAGTCAAGGACCTAAAAGAAATTTGGCTGGAGAAAGGAGAAGGCTAGGAGGGCAGTGTATAGAGATGGGTGGGCACCCAATAGCTATATTAAAATTTTGTTTCTTGTGCGTACTGTTATTAAATCTCTCTTTTAAAAAATTTACCTTTATTGTTGAAAGTATTACAGATGTCCCCTTCTCGCCTTCCTTTGACCTCCTCTACCCCATTCCCACCCCCTCCCCAGGCCTTCACTGCACTATTGTCTGTAGTGGGTTATGCATATATGTTTATAAATTCTTTGGTTAATTTCTTGCCCCCTTCCCTTTGAGATTTAGCAGTCTGTTGCATGCATCCATGTCATTGGATCTATTTTGTTCATCAGTTCATTTTGTTCATTAGATTCCACATATAAGTGAGATCATGTAATATTTGCCTTTCTCTGACTGGCTTATTTTACTTAGCCTAACACTCTCCAGGTCCCTCTGTGCTGTCTTCTTTTTTTACAACTGCGTAGTATCCCATTGTGTAAATGTGCCACAACCCCCCTTCCCTTTGAGATTTAGCAGTCTGTTGCATGCATCCATGTCATTGGATCTATTTTGTTCATCAGTTCATTTTGTTCATTAGATTCCACATATAAGTGAGATCATGTGATATTTGCCTTTCTCTGACTGACTTATTTTACTTAGCCTAACACTCTCCAGGTCCCTCTATGCTGTCTTCTTTTTTACAACTGCGTAGTATCCCATTGTGTAAATGTACCACAAAGTTTTTATCCATTCACCTACTGATGGGCACTTGGGCTGTTTCCAGATCTTAGCTATTGTAAATGGTGCTACTATGGACATAGGGGTGCATGCATTCTTTCTGATTAGTGTTTCGGGATTCTTAGAATATATTATTCCTAGAATTGGGATCACTGGGTCAAAAGGCAGTTTCATTTTTAATTTTTTGAGAAAACGCCATACTGTTTTCCACAGTGGCTGCACTCCCACCAGCAGTGCACTAGGGTTCCCTTTTCTCCACTTCCTCACCAGCACTTGTTTGCCCATTTGTTGATGGGATCTTATATCATTTACAAGTAAGTAATTTTTTGAGGGAGGCTTTTTAATATTATTCTTAACACCTTTAGATATGTCTATCTATCCTCAGATATACCTATTTCTCTTGTCCCTGGGCCAATCTTTGTCACTTCTCAGTGTGGCACCATGTAAGTAGTTCTTGACTGGCTGCCTCCTCCCCCTTTGTATCTTGAGAGCTGGATCCTGGGAAACCTTACCCTACACACAGTTTGTCCTGTCTTCTGGCAGGTTTCAATCCACATGCCTACTTTTACCCTAGGGCCTAGGCTATTCAACGGCAGTGTGCAAGTAACCTTTCATGGGACCCTGTATGAATGTTTCACTCCTGTACAGATATGTAGAATTTATAGCATTCCATTAAAATAAAGGCAAAGAAATGCAAAGAAAAAAATGAACTCACCTAAACAGACCTCTCTGCTTGGCTTACACTATTCATTCTTATTAAATGCAAAACATGTGTTTCTCCAGATGGCTGTGGTTCTCTCCTCCCCGGTAAATGAAACAAATCAGATGACACTTTTTATTGTGTGAGGTATTTAGCTTACTTCTTGTTATTCTTTCTGATACTGCTAGTGTCAAGTACGAGTCCCTGGTATTTACTGAACAGCATCGTGAGTAGCAGCAGCCTGGGCTTAGAAGCCCTGGGTTCAAGTTTAGGCACTGCAGTATGGCTGCTAGTTTGTGATTTTTCTACACTGCAGCGTCCCATCTACTAGATGACCACCGTGGTCCTTACAGCCCTAAAATAATGGCTAGTCTATAATACCATTCCAGGCTCCTGATGAATGTTCTGTGCTGGGTGTTGAGTATTCTAATTTGCCTTGTTGACAAATAATGGTGATCAGTTTAACATCTACACTCTACTAGTAACTGGGCTAACAGTTGTCAGCATGAAATGTTCATTTCTGTCAGGACTGATTAAAAGTCTACATCTAAAGATGTGTATTTCAGTGCTATGGAGTCAGAGGGAGTGGGAAATTTGCAATTCTCTCCAACTTAAATCAAATCGTATGGCCTGTGTTTTATTAAGGTGTGGAAGATAGGTGCCAGTCACTGCACTTACCTCACATGGTGCAGTCCAGTTTGTATCGGCAGGTGAACTCTGCTTGCAAGATACAGAATATTTTAGAAAATAATTTAACAACTGGAAGAAAAAAGAGAAGCAATTATGAAAGAAGGTGAGATATTTTTGTTTTTATAGTATCTATCACATATGATGAATGCTCAGCCAAAATAGTAATTAACCTGTTTGCCATGGAAAGGTTTTGCTCCGAAATGTTACTTTCCTTTCATGACTGGTCCACAGGGCTAGTCCCTCCTATGGTCACAAACAAACCAACTTTGTTTAAAGGAATATGATCAGACATTTGTAAAGCTGAGTTTCCTGTAACTTATCAAATTCTCTGGAACTGGCATTTAACCAGTGCCCAAATAAAGCAGTAATGCACTAAAACTAAAAATAAAAGATTGTCATATCTAGCTAGATATTTGGACATTTTATAGATGTTGGAAACCTGAAGGCATGAGTGCATTCTCTAATGTGTAGAGGCCGGGTGGGATGAGGGAAGGGGCTACTTACCGACAGATCAACAATCCATTGCTATCTACTATTTTAATTGGTAGCAAAAAGTGGCATGCTTTCTGTGATCCTTGTAACATCTTGTAAGTGGACCCTAATTGACATGAAAACCCCGATATAGTACAGAGTAATCCTTGATTCTTATATTTAGCCACATTTATGGGAACCCTCTATTGTGGACGAACAATAGCTCAGTGCTGGGGAGGCAAATATGACTAAGAGCTCAATTAGTTCCACAGTGAGCCAGGCTGATAAAGAAGATGCTTACAGAGTGATAAGGAATATGATACTAATGTGTATATATGCCTTCAACCTGGGGGTCAGAGAGAGAGAAAAGGTTTTCTCTCAGAGTGCCAAAGAAGAGATAATAATAACTGTGTTAGCTGACTAGATGCTTCTGTTTAAGGGCACAACCCAGAAGTTGCAGAAATGACTTACTCTCTTATCCCACTGGCTTGATCTTATGCTGATGTCACACCTAACTGCAAAGGAGGCTGGGAAATGTAGTTTTTAACTGAGCAGCCATTGCCCCTTAAAACCTTGGTGTTTCTATTACTGAGAGGAACAAAGGGAGAATGACCACTGAACAACAGTTTGCAATTTCTGCACCATCATTCCCCCTTACCCCCAGCTTTCTGGAGATATAATTGACATATAACATTGTGTTAGCTTAAGGTGTACAACATAATGATTTGGTATTCAGGGGGTGGGCAAAAGCAGGTAGGTAATAATAGATAAAGTAATTAATAAATGAATAATACAAGAATAAACTCTGTTTTGTGTAGTCATAACTGTAAACCTACTTTTGCCCGTGTGTGTGTGTGTGTGCGTGTGTGTGTGTGTGTGTGTGTGTGTGTGTGTGTATTCATCACAATGAGGTCAATTAACATCCATCACCTTGCATTGTTACAATTTTTTCTTGTGATTTAAACATTGAAGATTCACTCTTTTAGCAACTTTCAAATATATAATGCAGCATTGTTAACTATGGGCAACCATCCCCAGAAATCATTTATCTTATAACTGGAAATTGTATCTTTTCTTTCTTTCTTTTTTTTTAATCTTCACCCAAGGATATTTTTTTCATTGATTTTTAGGGAGAGTAAAAGAGAGAAGGAGAAGACAGAGAGAAACATCGATGAGAGAGAAACACATGATTGGTTGCCTCTTGCATGAGCCCCACCTGGGTCCGGCCGGGGAGGAGCCTGCAACCAAGGTACATGCCCTTGGCTCAAATCGAACCCAGGACCCTTTGGTCCACAGGCCAGTGCTCTATCCATTGAACTAAACCAGCTAGGGTGGAAGTATGTACTTTTTAACCATCTCTACATATTGCTCCAAAACCCTCTGGCAACAACTAGTCTGCTCTCTGTTTCTATGAATTTGGCCTTTTAAAATTCCACATATAAGTGAGATCATACACAATTTGTCTTTCTCTGTCTGTCTTATTTCACTTAGCCTTATGACCTCATGGTTCATTTATTTTGTCACAAATTACAAGACTTCCTTTTTTCTACAGCTGAG
>NW_005353595.1:287761-289149 GCF_000412655.1 Myotis brandtii | reverse complement strand
TTCATCCACTGATGGACACTTAGATTATTTCCATTTCAGACTATTGTAAATAAGGCTAACTATAAGGCTAACTATGAACATGGGGATGAAGATATCTCGAGATAGTTATTTCATGCCCAGAAGTCAACTGCTAGAACATATGGTGGTTCTATTTTTAATTTTTTGAGGAACTCCCATACTGTTTTTCATAATGGCACCAATTTACATTCCTATCAACAGTGCAAAAGAGTTCCCTTTTCTACACATGCTTGCCGTTTCTTATCTCTTGTCTTCATCATGACAGCCCTTCTAACAGGTGTGAGATTGATATGTCATTGTGGTTTTTTACTTGCAATTCCCTGATGGTTAGTGATATTGAACATCTTTCCAAGTATCTGTTGGCCATTTGTATGTCTTCTTTAGAAAAATGTCTATTTAGCTCCTCTGTCCATTTTTCAATCAGTTTATTTGATTTTGATTTTTGCTATTGAGTTGTATGAGTTCTTTATATATTTTGGATATTAACTCCTATATGATTTGCAAATATTTCCTTCCATTCTGTAGGTTGCCTTTTCCTTTTGTTGATGGCTTCCTTTGCTGTGCAGAAGCTTTTTAATTGCATGTAATCAACTTGTTTATTTTTTGTATTTGTTGTTTGTGTTTTGGTGTCAAATCCAAAAATATTTTTGCCAAGATCAGTGTTAAGGAGCTTACCATTTATGTTTCCTTCTAGGAGTTTTATAGTTTTAGGTCTTATGTTCAAGTCTGTAATCCATTTGGAGTTGGTTTTTGTGGAAGGTTTAAGATAGGGGTATCACAGAATATTAATAGCCAAATGCCTCTTTAGATGCTGGCCTCTTTGAGACGGAAAGTTAGCCCTGAAAAGAGTGAGGGCTATATTGTCATAACTGAAGCTGAAAAACCCTCTTTGTGTCTTGAAAAAGTGTTATACAATTGTCCTAACTGAGAGTTTACTGTTAAATATATTCTGATGTATTTAACTATGAATAAATATAATTAAAATTACAACTAAAAGTAGAAAAAATAAAAACAACCAAAAATATTTATACTTTTGAATGTCCTTATTAGTTTTAGGAGAGATGAGCTGAACTATCTTGATGTTGACAACTTGCATTCAAATGGTTTGACTAAAATATATAAATATATGTGTGAGTGTGTGTGTATTTATATATATTATAAATATACTAGAGGCCCAATGCATGAAATTTGTGCAAGAGTAGGCCTTCCTTCCTCTGGCTGCCAGCACTGGCTTTCCTCTGGCCACCGCCAGGCACCTGGGACCCCAGCTTAGTCCAGAAGGTCATCTGGTCTAATTAGCATATTACGCTTTTATTATTATAGATAAATGTCACAAATGACAGAAGTTTCTTCTTTTCATGACTGGATAA
>NW_005353595.1:242986-287696 GCF_000412655.1 Myotis brandtii | reverse complement strand
TATATATATATATATATATATAGAGAGAGAGAGAGAGAGAGAATGACAGAGAGAGAGTACTAATTGGCAAAATGTTAACCACTCATTGAAGTGGTGCTCACTGTACCCTTCTTTCAACTTTTGTAAGTTTGAAAATGTTCCAGGTGAGCCTGGCTGGTGTGGCTCAGTAGGTGAGCATTGACCCATGAACCAAGAGGTCACAGTTTGATTCCTGGTCAGGGCACATGCCCAGGTTGCAGGCTCAATCCCCAGTAGGGGCATGCAGGAGGCAGCCAGTCGATGATTCTCTCTCATCATTGATGTTTCTACCTCTCTCTCCCTCTCCCTTCTTCTCTGAAAACAATAAAAATTAAAAGAAAATGTCCAAGGTGAAATGTTTCCAAATAATTTCAAAGAGTGTGCTAAGTATACTGAGGATCTAGGGCTTAGAGAAAGAGTGAACTCAATCTAGTCTTGGGAAAGGATGATCAGAGATAGTGTTTGATCTGAAGCACACTTTATATGTGCTAACTCATTTAATCCTCAAGGGAACCCCTGTGAGGGAGTCACAGATATTACTCAGTTTTAAAGATGAGGAAACTGAGGCAAATGAAAGAAGTTTCTCAAGGTCACAGGGGGCAGCTATGTTGCACAGTTTCAGGTGAGGCCATTTACAACGTTATGCTGTGCTATAGCAAGGGCCACCCATTCAGTAAGAAGTGGATCTGGGAGTCAAACTCAGGTTTGGTAGAGCCCATTCCTTAACCTTTTCAGGAATGTCCACATAGCAGTTATGGAGAGGAATAAATGAGTCATTGGTGGCTAGATCACAAAGGACCTTCGTACCAAGCTGAATTGTTTGGCTTTGAGCTGAAGACCATGGACAATCATTGCAAGATTTTAAGCAGACATGGAACAGATTTGGGTGTTAAGGAGATTACTCTTGTGCACAGGGTGGGTTACAAGGGAGAGAGAGTAGAAGCTAGTAGACCAATTGGGAGACAGTTGCAGAAATTCAGACAGGAAACAATGAAAGCCTAAACCATGGTAATGGGAGTGTGGGAGGGATATTAATAATATAGAATTGGTAGCACTTAAGGATCCATTGACTATACAGAATGAAGAAAAAGTATCACTGATGCTTTCCATATTTTTGATGGGGCTAATTGGGTAAGATAGTTAAGAAAGATATTTTGAACATTTTTATTGCACATGTGATTCTTCCTAGGAATTGCCTAGAAGTAGAGGTTGTGTCTTACTCCATTCAATACCCCCAGTGCCTCGCACTGCCATTAGAATTATATATGAGCCCTATCATTAGAAGCTATCATCATCAGGCTTATGTCATCAATTCTCAGAATCTGGATCCTAAAAATGAGAAATGACACAGTAACGTGATTTTAATGGATCAGCTAACTTAATGGACTCTTTTAGTCATAGGCTTTGAATAGAACTAAATATATGTTAAAAACCATTCAGTGGAGGCATATAAAAGCTATCCATATGGTAAGGAAACTGTTTCTTCTGAATACTGCAAAATTGGGGTTAGAAGGGCACCACTGAGCTTTAGTATGCACCCCTTAGAGGTCTCTTTCCACACAGAAAAGAAGTCAAGCTCCAGAATGAGTTCTGCAATGGGCCTGGTTTACTGAACCAGGAAGATGAGTACTGCAGATAGAAAGCAAATCAAAGGCTGACCTTGACCAGCCTTAAAGGAGATAAACTGAGCAGAAGGTATTAGCTAAATTTCTTGCATCCTCTGGAGATCTTCTCTCTGCAGAAAAAAAAATAGGGACAAGAAGCTTAAGTGCAAGATATGCTACTTAAAATCTTTGCTATTTGGCATATACACTGATTGGTCTATTATTTAATTAAAGCAATTTGACATTCTAAGATGTTTTCTTTATGGGCATGCACACACACTGGTTTTTGATAGTCTGTAAAGTAGGGTATAATTTAAAAAATCTGGCACAACTTTGGGTGGATCACATACATACTTTTAATTGAATTCTCAGCTTATTTTTAACTTCCAGAGCAGCTGGAGCCTGGATACCGAAATCATCCCTCTCTTCAATAAGTATTTGAAAATGAGGGCTTGTGATCCCATCAATCATTTGATCAGCATTTACAGATCACCTACTCTATGCCACATGGCCAAGCTGGGAATGAGAGCAATTTTTGTTAAAAAAGAATTGTTGTGAGATTCACTTTTTAAAGGTTTCAGTGGATATCAGCGATGGTCACTGCTAAATTACAGATAGGTCCAGGCATAGGATGTAATGATCAGGTGGAGAAGTAGGCAAAGTACCAAGAAGAACAGCATCGTGAATGACCAGTTGGCTGGGGCTGACTAAGAGATTACTGAGGCTACGTAATGAGCTCAATAAAGAAGAGCACCACCATCTATGAGTGATTTTGGGGGGAGGTTGTAAGAGGGAGCTGCCAAAAGAATGCTTCAGGTTGGCCGTCCCTGCTGCAGAACAAAGGTGATAGAGGGAGGGAGAGAAAGTGCAGGATAGGTGGAAAGAGGAGCTAAGGTAATGGTTCCAAAATTCTCTCATCTGAGCAACAGCTGCTAGAGATCTATAAGAAATATCGCAAGTAACCAGGATTCTTAGAACAGGAGCCAGTCATTCAGCACATGTGTCTTCACACCTGTGTGGCCGGCAAGGAAAGTGGCTGCAAAGCAGAGGAGGATTTGTAGGGCTGGAAAGATGGAGCACCTCCCTGCTCTGGAGGGAAACCTGGTGGCCGACCCTCTTCCGGGAGAAACTCTGGGACCAGGAGATGATTGGAGAACTGCAGGGCTATCTCAGCTGGGGGCTGTTTAATCCCTTCACATCTCAGTCTTGCAAACGGAGTAACAAGTTGGGCAGCATTCTAACCCCTTCCCTACATTACAGGCACACAAATCTCCTCTGAGGCTCACCATTCTCCTCCTCACACATGGCCTGATGAGGCCCTGCACCAGGTGGTCCTGGCCACAGGCAGGTCTGGGGATCCTGCCCTCCACGACCCTGGCAGGTGGCTTTTCATGAGGGTGTGTTCGGCCCATTTTTTGAACAGACACTCTTTCATCCTGCCCTCCACGACCCTGGCAGGTGGCTTTTCATGAGGATGTGTTCAGCCCATTTTTTGAACAGACACTTAGCACTCTGTGTGCCGGGACTGTTTGTTCTAAGCATTTTACAACATTAACTCATTCCACTGGTCTCCTAAAGAACTCTATGAGGTAAGCAAGTTTATATCCCCATTTCCAGGTGGTCCTGGCCACAGGCAGGTCTGGGGATCCTGCCCTCCACGACCCTGGCAGGTGGCTTTTCATGAGGGTGTGTTCGGCCCATTTTTTGAACAGACACTCTTTCAGCACTCTGTGTGCCGGGACTGTTTGTTCTAAGCATTTTACAACATTAACTCATTCCACTGGTCTCCTAAAGAACTCTATGAGGTAGGCAAGTTTATCATCCCCATTTTCCACATGAGAAAACTGAGGCAGGGTGAGGTTAAATAGCCTACAGTGGGTGCTCTGTCTCAGAAATCCCCCTGAAGGCAAGACAACCCCACCCAGGCTCCCAGGGAGGCAGCAATTTCCAGGTAGGTGCTTCCCATCAGCTGTCTATGTCAGGGCAGAATCGTCTCCAAAATCCACGTACTCCTGCACTGGATGTCTCCTCCCACCCTTTTCTTTAAGAATGACCACTTTTCCCTTTCCTCCTCTCTTACTTCCCCTCAAAATGGGATTTCTGTTGGTGGTTATTGTTTGGAGCAGGGAGATCCTTAGAGCAGAAAGCTGTCACCAAGGCGACTTGCCCAGGAACAACATTTGGTATGCCCTGTTAGAGGAGAGAAAGGCCGTGGGAGCGGTCGGTCCTGCCTTAGCTCACGTTTGAGACTTGTTTCTAAGGGGAAGCTGATAGATGAGCGGAAGGAGCTGATGTGACACTGTTTCTTTTCCCCCTGGAAGCATTTAGCTAAGCTTATCTTGGTAAGGAGGGTCTGTCCTCTCCCTTACACGCAGGGCAGTCCACAGGACAAATCCGTTGTCAGCAATCTGTGTCTCCATGTCTGGGTTGCTTGTTTGGTATAACCATGGAAACTGGGTGGGGTGTGGAGCTGTGGACTGTGTGCTGCAACAGAACAGACCCCCTCGAGGTCCCCCCACCACCTTCCCGTTCTCCCTGCCATAGTCTCGGGTTCTGTGGGTCTCTCTGGAGAGAAGATGTGGGCACTGGCACCAGCCACACCCACCTACACAGACCTATTCAGTAATTTTGAGAGCATGGTCTAGGTCAAAGAAATGCAACATCACCTGGAACCCCCTCCCCGCTCCCAGCCCGCCTTGGCGAGGGCATTCTGAGGAGCAGTCAGAGGTCGGCTTCCTTTTCTAAGCCACCCACCCCCAAGGGCCCACCAGCCCATTACAAAGTCCCACCTGACCATGGTACCCCCTATCCCAATCACTGAGGAGATACAGGAATGTTGACACTAAAGTACTTTTCTCTAGGGTCAGATCAGATTCTTGGGCACAGCACCCTTCTTTCTCATTGAATCTGCAGACAAGGAAGACCTTTGGTATGAGATTTATCACACCCTATCCAGAGCCAACCCCAGGAGGGCAGAGGGAGAGGAGGAGAACTTATTGTTCTGAGTAAATGTGCTTATTGCATTCCTCTCTTATTCTCACTAGCAGAAGGCTAGGCTAGGCTTGTTTCACCCACTGTGAATTTCCAGTTCCTGGTGTGTAGTAACTCTTCATCAATGTCTATTGAAAAGACAATGGCGTGATTTTCATATGAATGACCACAGGAGCCCAGCAGTATTGCAGTACCATAGCCAGGTACCTTTTCTTCCCCCTCAATTCCTTTCCAAAGAAGCTCAGAACCACCTGGGCAGCCCCCTGGAGAGCGGTGCCTCCCAATCTGGGTAGGTGTAGGGGTTTCCACTGGGGCCCAAAGAGAACCACAAAGCCAGGAAGGCATGGTTGCAACAAATCCCCAATCCGGGCAAAGACAGACTCAGAAACTGAAGCCACCAAGTTAATTCCCTATAATAAAATAACCTCCAGAATGGAGAGGCCAGGCCTGAGTCCCAGGCTGGAGACATAGGGGAGTTATTTGATTTGGGGCATAGAATTCCAAGCTGTGATGTGGAGCCTGAGCAGAGTTCAAAGGTATACAAGGCAAACTGAAGGTGTCCGTAGTTGATCTTATGTCAAACATGTTCACAACATAACTCATCTGCCTCCCTCTCCCACCTTGTCCCCATCCTCAGGAATCCCTCATGCCTGTGGCTCCTCATGTATTCAATTACTTGTAGAAGAGGAACCATTCTTGCCTCCTCACTAATTTTCGTTGCTTTTACCTATTAAATGTTTCTGCAAGCTCCCTCTCTTCGATACTGGCTAAGTGTTTCTGGATTCTGTCTCGCACTCTGTACTCATCTCGGTATGGTATATTATGCCCCAGTTAAAGGCAGTTTTCTCTCACTGGGTTACAGCACCACCCTCTTAGTTGGTCTCCGGTTCTGCAGACCTGCCCCTCCTCTGAAACGTGCATCTTCAGCAGCCCCTAAATAGAAGCCAATCACACAGAGGATAAAATTCAATTAGCGTGGCCTACAATGCTCGTGCTGCGCGAACCTGCTAACCTCTCCAGCTCCCTCTCACTTCCTCGTTGGTTAGGCTGCAATAATGCTGAATGCTTTGTGGTTACCAGGCGTGCTGGACTGTTTCTGCTTCCATGACTTTGCTCCTGCTCTCTCTCTCTCTATCTCTATCTCTATCTCTGTCAACCTTCTCACTTTCTTCTTTTAGATATTTTGGTTCATTTAATTTTTTAAAATTTACTCAAGTCTTACATGTATAGTGTTTAAAATAATCCCAGAGCAAACTTTTATTTCTGATAGTGTTAAACTTTGTATCCTAAAAAACCACGTGATGCTAAACAACTGAAAATACTGAGTAAAAAATGAACATTTTTTTCTTTTTTGCCATAAAGGAAATATTTTTATTTGACTGCATAAAATTTAGAAACATGTAAATAGCAAAGTATATCTTGAACAAAATAACAAAGGTGAAAAAGATTACAAAACAAGAAACAAGTGGTTGCAAAATATTGCCTCCCCTACAGCAAAATCCGATCCATGAAGTTGGCGCTAACCTCAAAAAATTTCATTGAAGTTAGCGTCAGATATCGTTACTGTTGTTTAGATAGTTTTGTGTGTATGTGCATTTGTTTAAAAATCAAGAAAATGTATTGAGGTAAATATCACATTTTATTTACAGATTTCTAATAATAGCTCCTAATTATAAAAATGGCCTTTATTGTTTTCAAAGTCTCCACTTGGTCATGTCAAATGTCAATAATGATTTAATTGATAGTATACCTCTTTTTTCAATCAAAATACAATACTTACACTATCTAATCCCACAGAGCCCAATGAAGTGGAATTATATCAATTTTCTTATGAGTATATTTTCAATACTATCTCTACCCTTATGAATATTTGCTGCATTCTAAAAATACTGTATTAGGAATTAAAATTCAATCGAATTTCAGTAAGCGCAGATGTAATATTAATTAACAGCAGTCAAGCTAAAAAGGAACAAATCTAAAGAGAGAAAATACAGGAAAATGTCCTGCTGAATTCGACCTGTGTGTGAGTCCGGAATCCTAAGCCCTCACGGCGCCTCTCTCCTCTTTCCTGAGGGCCTTCTGCCTGAGCCTGTGTGTTAAATAGCAGGGGCTAAGGGGCCACTTGGGAAAAGCTGGCCTGGGGCGGAGCAGAGGTCCACTGAGAAGCCCAGGAGGAAATGGCTGGCCATGTACTTCATCCAGATGACCACACCGGGACTCCACTCTAGTCAGACCCCCACCGAGATAGTCCCTATAGGCAGGGCTCTCCTGCAGCAGAGAAAGGACTGTTGGCTTCTGGGACCTTTGTTAGATTTAGGTGGTTCTGCTCTCCCCATCTGATTCACTTGTAAACTTTCAGGATGACCTTCCTGTCAGCACTCATATCTTTCCAACCAAAATGTTCTCTGGGCCCAGCTCATGCCTCGGAGCCTGTTCTAACTACCACCCCCGCAAGGGTGGCTCGGCTCTGGGCCCACGCACGAACCAGAACCTTTTCATCTGCAAGTTAAGCTCCCACTTTCCCACTGGGCCTGCGGTGAGACTGTGCAAACGTTACAAAGTTAAACAGTTCAGTTTGTTCAATGGCCCTGGACTACAGAGTGTTCTCCAAACTTCTCCAAACCCCGGAGATTTATCTAAATTATCAGGCTTGTGAGGACAAGATTGCTCATGAGAGAAATGTGCTTTCTTTTTCAAAATGAGCTTTAGAATCAAGGATTCATTTTCAAAGGGCAAGTTTGTGCTTTGACTTTTGGATACTGACTCAACCAAAGAAGGAAGAGAAATATAAAAATGTCTCAATGTCGGGAGCTCAGTAAGCATTTCCAGTTGGGCTTACCTCCGTGGTTAGATGAGCCCATAGAGATTTCTCAGTGGGTGTAGAAGTGAGTTTCTTTTATTTAACCTGAGTATGAGCTTTCGGTACATTAGCAAGGCTTCTTCAAGGCCTGTTATGTATTGTGGGAAGCTGGGTTGGGCTTTGGGGGCTTAGGGTTTGGGGAGAGCTGTTTGGGAACATCTATATGGGATCTGATGTTTGGGAATCGCCTCCCTGTCACCTCTGCCTTTCCCTCAACACTGGGACATTGAACCCCGAAGTTTGATCAATGACAGAACTCTGTGTAAACCTGCAGTTGCTCAGCCCTCTCCTGGTACCACATGGACTGCAAACTTGGCAGAAGCCCTCCACTCCTTGATCTCAGAATCTAATTGGCCAATTATGGCTTGTCAGCCTCTGTTCTTTCTCCTTCCCTCGGATCTTCGGGATTAAAATACCCTTGGAGCCAAATAAGGACAGGTGTAATTGAAACCACCTTATTGAAAGGCTAATGGCTGCTGCAACCTTTCTCTATCCCAGAGTGAATCCACGGCTTTCCTGTCATCCTTCTGTCTATTCATTCACTGCTTCGTTCATTCAGTGAACACCTGCAGAGAGCATGTTAGGTACAAGACTCAGTGGCAGGTTCTGTGGGAGACACCTCTCTCTGGGCCTTCCTTTTATTCCTAGGATCTTCTTTATCACTACTCCCCCCCCCCACACACACACACATACACACTTTGATTAATTCAAGGCTTCTGCTGAGAGTTGTGCCTTTACACAAAGACTGAGCACCCCTGGAGGACGGTGGAACTGTGGGAAATGTTCCCAGCTATGCTCAGTAGAAACATCCCGTTCAATTTCTCAGTCTTTATCACAAGGACATTACAAGCTGTTCTCATCCTATGCAGTTCAGCCTGAGTGAATGGTGGCAGCAGTGTGGACCTTGGGGGGTGAACAATGCCACTCTTTCCTCACAGCTGTCTTTGCTATGGCAGTGGGGGCGTGGTATTTCAGCTTTCCCACAAAGTAAAACCTGCCTCAGAGTCCTGTTCATCCATTTCATGCCAGGGAGGACAACAGTTTTGTCAAGTGCTACAGAATGCAGAATGTAAAAGCTGGTGTCCTTCATGTTACTTAAATTAGTTCATATAATGTTGTCTCTGAGTGTCATTTATTTATTTTTATTATTATTACTAGAGGCCTGATGCACAAAAATTCATGCAAGAGTAGGCCTTCCTTCCCCCGGCTGCCGGCACTGGCTTCCTCTGACACCCAGTACCTGGGCTGGCTTCCCCTGGGCTTCCCACAGGCACCGGGACCAAGGCTAGCTTCCCCCTGGCCCCGGCTCCATTAGGAAGGATGTCTGGAATGATGTCTGGTCTAATTAGCATATTACCCTTTTATTATTATAGATTATTACTTTTAAATCTTTATTGTTGAAAGTATTACAGATGTCTCCCTCTTCCTCCCATTGACCCCCTTCAGCCCACCCCACACACCCCACCCCAGGCCTTCACCACCCTATTGTCTGTGTCCATGGGTTTTACATATATCCCCATGCCTCTGTTTCTCATTTAAACTAAGGTGAAAATATTAACTTGCTTTAGGAATTCTCTATGCTTCATGCCTAATACAATATCTGGCATTTTATGGGAACTCAAAGAATATATTTATTGAATGAATACATTGATCAGGACATGAAACAGAAGAAACTATGTTGGAGTTGAGATCCTGAGTTCCATTTTAATTTTGGATGTGGTGAGTTAGAAATATTGGAGGGACAGCCAGAAGAGTGTACCAGTTGATATTTAGAAATGTGAGTCCACAGATCAAGAGAAAGATCAGGGCATCCCCTCCTCCAGGAAGCCCACCAAGTATTCAAATAATGCTTCATATTGAAGGGAGGAAGGGAGGAAGGTAGGAAGGGAGGGAGGGAGGAAGGGAGGGAGGGAGGGAGGGAGGGAGGGAAGAGAAGGAGAAGACTTTAAGAAAGGTAGGGAGTGAGGGAGAAAAGGATGTCTTGGCTACTGAGACCTTCTTTTAACAAATGAAATAATGTTCAATTTAAGAGGCACTGAGATGAATAGCAAACAGATGAGTATAGAATATGGAGCTCAAGAAAAAAGACCAGGGTCAAAGATACAGGCTTGGGAGATGCAGCATGTGGGTGGTGGTTGAAGGTATGGGAGTAGATGCAACTGCCTTGGGAGGATGTTCAGAGAGAGAAGTCGAGGAAGGATTGATTCCTGGGAGACACCAATATTTAAGGGGCAGGATAAAGAATGCCCAGGAAATAAGAATGGACTTCCTTCCTTGAACCTAATATGGTTTTAAAATCCCTTCCTTGTGATCTGAATAACTAAGATTTCAGGATGCAAAACATTCCATCTCTCCTTTAAGGGGCAGTAAACTAGGTTAAGTAAATGTTATTGATTCATATGCCAAACAGCTGTGTCCTTCTCCAGCCCAGTTTCTCACCACTATTCACAGGAAACTTTGGCTTTGGCTGAGTCTCTCTGCCCTTCCCAATTATATACTCTGTTTTCCACCCCTCCTCCATTCCCAGCCTTCAATCTCAAAGCCTCTACTTATGTTGATCTTTCCATCTGAACTGTCCTCACTCCACTTTATTTATCCAAAGCCCATTCTGAGATCCACCCCCTACATAAAGCCTTCCTCAGTCATCCCAGTTCACATGAATATCCCTGTCCTCTCGTGTCTTTGGATTTGTGGTTACTACACTTACATTGTCTTGTTGGCTGGCTTAGTTGACCCACTAGCTAGACTGTTGCTCCTCCAGAAAAGGAGCTAGGTCCTAAGACATGGTCTCAAGTCTTAACTGCCCAAACTCATCAACTAGACTGTGTGCACACTCTCCTGTCTCTTTCCCAAGGAATCTTCTTCCCCACTCCCTTTCTAGAGATTTCTGGGCAACCCAAGAGTAGAGCTCTGGCCCTGGCATCATCTGGATAAGCCGTAAAGCTCCTGAACATGAAAAGGCCTCAAAGAGTTAAAACATCTTCGGGAGAGTCCAATTTCCAGAAAGCTGCAATTACCTGGAACTCTTCAAAAGTCAAAGTTAGCAGAGATAATTCACTCCTAAATCAAAAAATTAGATAAAGTCAGTTGAGTGCAAGACAAAGAAAGAATGTTGTCAAGCAGAATGCTTTTTCTTTTAAATGGGTTGAGTTCGTGACTTAGGGACACAAACAGGACTCTTAATCCTGATAACTTTGGAATCTGACATACCGAGTCTGGGTATTTCGAATGAATATGCCTGTGGGCTGGGGAAGAGCAGGCTGGAGCAGCTCCAGGTAAGGCCACTCCTTCTGCTCATGAAGGAGACTGGCGGGTGGTGAGTCCTCTTGGCTAAAACTCTCCCGTGGGCCCCATTTTCACATTCACACTGTGTGCTGACCGAGAACAGGCATGCATGTCCTTAACATCAAGACCCAGGTCCAGGCCTCAAACTTGGCCTGAACTTTAATAAGTTTATAGAATTCTGGATGTTCCCAGAGCTTGATAGAAACACCATGTTTTCATTTCTTATGAACATTCCTTTCGGAATGATCTATTTGAGACAGACTCACACAGTGCCAGTCTTTCTTTGCATAGAGTCTGCATTGCCATATGGAGCGTGTGTCCAAAGAGAGGACAATAAAATAGCCACCATTTAGTGGGCAATGTCACTATCCCAGACAGGGCATTAGGGCATTTATGAACACCATCGGTGGCATGAAAGATGGGTGTCATGATCTCCATTGTGCAGAGTAACAAGTAGTGGTTAAGAATCTTAAAGTAACAGACTTGTTTTCAAATTCCAACTCCACCATTTTTTTCATTAACTCTTTCCTAGGGGCTTACTGTGTGCTAGCATTGATTCAGGAATGCCACATCAGTAAACAACACAGGCAAGACTGTTGCCATTACTGAGTTTATATTTTGTAGTGGAGTGGGAAGGGAAGGAAGGGGAGAGACAGATAAAACAGATGATAAACAAGACAATTTTAAATAGGACAGTTATAAATATAAACAAAGTGATATGATTGAGAGGGTGGCCAGTAGCCAGATGCAACTTTAGGTAGTGATGTGTGCCGGTCATAAACCACTTATTGGCTGGGAAAAGCTACTCTACTTTTCTGGGCTTCAGTGTTCTCACCCACATAGTGGCTACACTGACAGTGCCCACATCATTGTCAGCATGAGGATTAAGTAAGCTGTGAAGTAAGTTGCTAGCACACAGTAGGTAATTGATAAGTGCTGGCTCATTGCTATTATTAGGTTAAGGGACTTACTCCAAATCATTCCCACTCACAGCTGTTATCTTCAAATACACTTGTCCTTGATTATATATTTTATCATGTTCATTTCCAAGTTGTTAGTGTGGAGACTTGGATGTACACAGTATTTTTGTATACTCTGCTTTATTCCCTCTCCCTCTGCTTCCTGGGTCAGCAGTGACAGAACAAAACCCTGAAAAGGTGAAAAGTGCTGCTGTTTCAAAGTGGAGTGAGAGGGAGGGAAGGAGAGAGAGAAAAATAGAGAGAACGAGAGAGAGAGAGAGAGAGAGAGGAAGAGGTAGAGAGAGCCTTATTAAATACAACTATTTCATCTTGAGAAAAGTGGGAACATCTATTATTTAGTCAACACAGTCTATCTGATTCCTTCTCAGAGGCAGAGTCTGAAGATGAGGTCAGAGGCAGAATAGCTTGGAGAAGGGCTTGGAAGAGTAGACAAGGAACAGCTGGTCAGTGTGGGCCAGAAGGGACAGGAGAAGGAGCTGAGAGGTTCTAGAAGGCAGTTTCCTCAGGAGTCACCAGAGCCCACTGAGAGGCCCCTGTAGGAAAAAGCCATGACATAGAGGAGAGGCTGGTGGTGGTAGAGGCCACAGCCTCCCACCACAGCCTCGAGGCCTGGCAGCAAGGGCTGCCTCCTTTTCCTTCAGGCTTGGAAAAAGCACATAGGCTTTGGGGCCAGAAAGCTTGTAGTTTAAATCTATCTCCACTGCTTTCTACCATTTTGACCTTCAGAGGTTACTACAATCTTCTAAACCTCTGCTTGTCATCTGTAAAAATGGAATTACTAGTATCCACCTCCAAAAACTGGAGTAGAAATTATTCATTGAAGAGGCAAACATTTCCTGAGTTACCTAAACTTTCTGAATCTCAGCTTCCACATATCCAGTTTTCACATATCCCAGCTTGTCAGGGACAGCCTGGAAGTATGCCTGTTGTCATGATGTCATCAGGGACAAGGCCTCCTTTTACTCTCAAAAGTCTCACAGTCTAGATGAAAAATTAATTATGAAACCACTCTACTCATCTGCCTCTGCTTCTCTTCTAGATTTGCTAAGCAGGTGAAATGCATTAATGCTGCCCTAGGACAGCTTGTATGGGAAATATGAGAAAATGCAACTAACTAAAGTGGAAATTTGTGGCTCACATGACTAAAAATTATTTTTAATTATGTTGAAAGGCCTATGGAGTGTATATTTTGTATTAATCTTAGCAGTAGCAGTAGGTATGGCATTCTCAGTACTGTTATTATTTCTCCTCCCCATCCTCTTTAAAGCTAGCCTGAAAATTTGTTTTCTTGTGAGCATGGTGAGGTAAACAGAACACGGGATTTGGAGCCAGAAGACTTCCTGGCTGACACTGAAGTTCCTTGGATATGAGTTCCCTTGTCACACATACATCCCTGGGCTTTAGTGTGGATCCACGGAGATCCTCTATGTCAGTGGTTCTCAACCTTCCTAATGCCACGACCCATTAATACAGTTCCTCATATTGTGGTGACCCCAAACCATAAAATTATTTTCATTGCTACTTCATAACTGTAATTTTGCTACTGTTATGAATCGTAATGTAAATATCTGATATGCAGGATGTATTTTCATTGTTACAAATTGAACATAATTAAAGCATAGTGATTAATCGCAAAAACAATATGTAATTATATATGTGTTTTCCGATGGTCTAGGTGACCCCTGTGAAAGGGTCATTCGACCCCCAAAGGGGTCGCGAGCCACAGGATAGCGACCCACAGGTTGAGAACCGCTGCTCTATGTGGAAATGTTCTGTAAACACAAGAAGGGTGAGCAAGTAAAAACAAGCACACCGCAGCTCAGAACAAAAGCTCCTTGTTTCCAAACCCTGGAGACTGACCTCTGATCTTAATCTTCTATAGGAACCGTAGAATAATAAACACAATTGGGGTTCAGAAGTGGTATCAATTGTGGAGTATGATAGGATGTGCCCAGAAAGTGAACCTGAAGGGGGAAGAGAGAAGATCAAGATATGTGTTAGGGCTACTAAAACAGTATAGTTAACAATTGTGATGATAAAGAATTTCTAATTTGGGGGTGACTAGAATGGTAGTATAGAAGTGTGGTTAAGGAACACAGACTTCAAATTGAGAGAGCTTGGATTTCAGGATTAAATGGGATCGTGAAATAAGATGCTTAGCACAATACTGAGAGTGACTGATTAAAGGAGGCTGTTACTGTGATTACTGTTAGCTTACCATGTGCCAGGCATCATGGTGGGTGACACCTCCAGCTTCTCTTGCCCCAATTGCTAAGTGCCTTGGGGACTGGCCCTCAATTTCTCCAGTCGAAGTTGCTGATCTGAACAAGTGAGGATGTCAATGACCTGAGCCACAGTGGGTGGCAACCAATTGATTCAGTAGGACCCACCATGGGATTATTTCCTGGACACAGTGAATTTCCTTCACAAATTGCTCATAGAGAAAAAAAAACACAAAAATTTCTTACCAAGATGGGGCACTTTTCTTCAGAATTGCAGGATATTGGAGGCACAAGAATCCCTAGGTGAAAGGGTCAGAGGAAGGAAGTCTGCCAGAGGTGCTACCCTGGGTTTTCGACATTTCCCCCTTTTGTTCACACTGTATGTCAGGAGAGCTCTGGACAAGTTCAGTAAAAACTAACCCCTGGCAGTAACTACATCCTGGAGCCCCTCCAATGGCTGCCCAACACTTCAGGTTATGTCCAGGCAACACGACGAGTGTCTGTGGCTAACCTGCAGCTGCCAATTGCCCTTCCCAGAGTGGGCCAGTCTCATAAAGGAGTCGCACAAGGATCATCTGTCGTTCTATATGTTTGTGGTGGTGGTGGTTACAGGAATCTCTATATGTGAAGAAATCGCATAAAGCAAACACACATACACACACACACACACACACACACACACACACACGTACATGTAAAAACTAGTAAAGTCGAATAAGTCTATAGATTGCACCCAACTTACTGGTTTTGATCTAGTACTAAAGTTATGTAAAATGCTATCACTGGGGAAGTTGAGTGAATGGTACATGGGAACTCTCTATACTCTTTCACAACCTTCTGTGAGTTTTTAATTATTTCAAAATTAAAAATTGTATTGTATTGGACTCAAAATGAGGTAATTTATCTATGTTTTACATTATTTACATTTGGGTAAGTGATAGGAGGATTTACTTCACTAATACATATAAAAGCAACCAAAAACAATGCCTGAAAAAGTAAAAACAATGCATTTTAAGAATTTTTGCTACCATCAAATTCTCTTAACCCACCTACTTGGATGATTTTTTTTAATAACCATCATGGTCTTTTGGTTGAAGTCTTTGGAGGCAGATACCAGTCCTGCTATGCCTGAGGAGTAGGACTTCTCAATCTTTAATTGCATGCAAATCACTTAAGGGTCTTATTTAAAAATGTAGGTTCTGATGCAGTTGGGCAAGTGCTCAATAGAGTTTGTAACCCCAGGAGCTTTAGTTGATAAGAAATGAGCTTTCTTATGCAGGCTTCTGAAATAATTGCTTCCACAGCCCAGATAGAGAGGAAGTGTTCAGAGAACTCATGGAAAGATGGTGAATCCCCAAGTGAGTGGTGCAATCCTTGCCTTCCTAAGCAGAAAAAGCACTAGCAGCAGGCTCCATTGCTTGCATATCATCTCCTCGATTCTCATGTATGCCCTCCATTACTGTGTCCTTTGACCCCCATGCTATGCTAGACTTAGAGAAAACAAAGAGGAATCAGATATGCTCCCTGCCCTCAAGAAGCTTCAGAAAAAGGTATATAATTAGGGGTATATACGTATACTAGCGTGTCCTCTGTGCTAGGAGAAGAATGCAGAGTACATACACTCTGGGAGCCCAAAAATGAGGATTTCAATCAGACCAAGGATCAAGGAAGAGTTCTTGACCCTCACACTGAATCTTGAAGAAACAAGGTGGGGTGAGAGGAGAGGGAGGGAGACATCGTGCCAAGCAGGAGAAACACTGTGAGCAATGGCACAGCCCTTTGGGAGATGAGAATTTCTCTTCAGAACAACCCAGAAGTAGGTGTGCCCCGGGATGGCCTGGAAGTTGCAGGGAGGCTAGAGATGATTAATAAGACTTCCTGGCTGAATTGGTTTGAAGGATTCTGAGTCAAATAAAATTGGACCCACTTTTTTGTTCCTGGGCATCTCAGAGCCTCTGGTGTGCTCTCCCACAAGTCTCCCAGAAGGTTATCATATACAGCATTTTACATCCTCCTGTGACCAGACCCTTTGTTCAAAGACATCTCATGGGGCATGACTTTTCTTGAGCATATTTGGGAAACATTGGGCTACTCAAACATTCTGACCAAGGTTGGTTGTTCACTAGATAACAAAAAGGTATTTTTCATGGGATCCTATTTCTAGAGTGTCTTGGCTAACTATTGAATCATGTTATTGAGACTAAACTAGCTTCCCCCAAGCCAGGGTGTGTAAGCAGGACTCCAGGGGGGAAGCATTCAGCATTATGTTAGCACCAGGGAATCTGCCTGGCCTACCTGGTGGCGTTAGTGCTCAGTCTCTTCTCTGTCCACCAACTCACTTTCCCAGATTTCTGCAAAATTAGAGACAAATATGGCATCTTGCACCGTGAAGGAAAATGTTGAAGTGGATAATCTTTTGTGCAGTGATTACTCAAAAAGAGGACAATAAAAAAAAAATCTAAAATTAATCAAACCTTGAAATACAACCAGGGCTGGGGAATTTGTGAAACTGTGTTTCGTTTTCATAATGACAGCAGGACTGACGATTTTATTATATATAGTTTTTAAAATGCTGGAGTGGGCAGAAAACACCCTGGAGTCGATTCAAGTCCTGCAAGTCTAATAACAAATCATGAGCTCAGTCCTCCACTCCTCATCCCTTCTTCCTGCCCTGCCCCACCCCCACGGCACTCATAAATTCTTTCAACCAAGAAAAATATTTCTCATATGCCTTCGAGGAGAATTTACTGCCTTGTTCTCCACCAGCCCTTTCTCGATTATCAGCTCACTAAGTATTTATGGTGGTTTTTCAAAGTACAAGCTCTGAGTTCAGTCCCCAGGGCCACTGCACTGGTGAAATGTATGACAGTCAGGCTCACTCTTATTTCACTGGTACTGGTACCGTCTATGAGCCATCTTTGCCTACATGGACTTCAGGCTTTATACTTTGAGGGTCTTTATTCTTTCAAAAAATGATAAATACTAGTGGATTCTAGCTAAAGAAATGATAGCATCTACCTAGAATACTGAAAAAGGAGATGCATCAAAAATAGAGCGTGCCTTTCATGTTTTGAGGTCTAATTCTAGGTGGGAAGTTTACAGAATTATTAGATTAGTGTTACAAAAGTAGGCATACAGACAAGATGGGCAACACAAGGAAGAGCCACCCCTAGGTACCCTCATACTTCCTTAGCCTGACAATTAAAATAATTTTTGCCCTCTACCCTCTCATAAACCCAGCACTTGGCTGATATGTATGTGCCTGGCCATCTTTGAAGAACTCGGGGTATGGGAAAGTAATGGGACACCAGGATGTGCTCCTAAAGTTCAGGTCTAAACACCTTTCCATGGTGGGACTGGTAACAGTGACCAGAGGCTGAACACCCCTTCTCGCTCTGACACTGTCCACAGCGTTTCCATGCCCTTCATTGTCTTCACTCGGAAGCACTAAATATACACAATCTGAGTTCTCTTCGGGGCCACTAGACAGACCAGGCAAGGTCATCTTTTCGTACTCTGAAAGCTCTAGCCTCTCCCTTCACAATTTCACGATCAGTTTTATGGACATGGTGAGAGATTGGGACACACACATACTGCCTCTAAGCCTGCTCTTTTTATAGACTGCAGCACATCTGCTCATTGTAAGTCTGTAGAAACCTAAAACCTGAAATGTGAATGGAAACAGATATGTTTTATTCCATGCGCTAAACAAAAAATTAATGAGGCAAATATGTTCCTATAGTCAACCGGGGATGGAAAAAGTGACAACCTCCATCTATATCATTACAATCATGAGGCAAGAAATGAGACTACAGAACAAAGATAATCTAATTTTAAATTCCTTTGAGATAAAAACTGCATTGCTTTTAGGAAGCAGCTCTGTTGAGAGCTGTAGGAAAGGATTCCAGAAATAAATATGATTGCTCCTTGAATGAATGTGAGTGTGGGTGCTCACCTGAGGTCCAGCCCTTGCCCAGGCCTGTCCCTAAGTCCTGGATCTGGCAGAGGTGGCACAAGGCACCAGACAACCTGCAGCAAAGCTGTCAGGTTTGTTAGTTTCGAGCCAGGGTACAAGAAGTTGGGCAGATGCCCAGATAGGAGCTTTGTAGGATTAAAGTTCCTCTTGTTGCCTGGGAAGGCAGTGAATGACAGCCCGGAAGTCAGACGATGTGAGGGTGAAGAGTTTCCTCACTCCATGGAAACTTAGCCTTTACCTCCAACATATAGACTAAGCCTGTGGATTCATTATAGGGGAGAAGAACAAACTGAATGGTCTTCAAATCATGAGGTCACAGCCGAGAAGGGAAGACAGCCTGGGTTTTGATGGAAGAAACGCTCAGGATCTGACTCCAGGTCAGCAGAGCAAGACTGAGACGCAGCTGAGCTCCCAGGACATGGCTCTGTCCCTGCCTTTCGAAGCCCACTGTGGTGTGTGATGGCTCTGCAGACAATGACTGGAATGGGGAGAAATGGGCAGCTGGGGCATCAATGCGGTGGCTGTGGATGTAAGCAAGTTACAGCAGGCAGGGGTGGGGGATGGGCTTAGGTGACCCCATAGTGGGCATGGGCCATGGGGTGGGGGGTTAAAGGGTGATGTTTGGGTGCCAGAGAGTAATTTAACAGGCTTAAACTCTTGTATGAGAACGCCATGGGGTGGGAAGGGCATCACTTGAGTGGAGCTGTCCGTTCATTATTAACCATATGCTGTCATGAACACGGCAAACAGACCACAGACTCCAGAGTGTGCTTGCTGCCTCCCCCTGCAAGGAGTATCCCTGGGGACACCCCACCACTTTCAGACAGCAGAAGGGCTGAGGGCCATTGACAGCTAGAGTTCCTCAAGCCACCAAGCCAGAGGGAACATCTGTGCCCTGAGGCACAGGCCATAACTGAACTGATTAATTTACTAATCCTTTAAAATCAGCTGCAGCTCCCGGAGTGAGAAACCAAAAAATTAACAAATTGCCTTTAAAAAAAAAAAAAGGAAGCATGAAGAGGAAAGAAAACCCCCCGAGAACCACTAATTTGCCCTCCTCTTACCTTTTTGTACCAAACTTCCCCAAAAGTTTTGATGCCCTTTAGAATTCCACCTGTAGTAAGCCTAGGGCTGTCATTCCTGGGAACGCACCCCAGGAATGACATCCTCCGCAAGCCCAAGGCAAAGCCTGCATCTGGGTAGAGTCTTGATGGCAATGTGAGCCACCACATGACACCCACCCTGCTGATGGCTGCAGTGCCAGGCTCTGCAGGACGTTCTGAATTATTGGGCGTTTTCCCCAAGAAGAGCTCAATTAAATAAGAAAAAACCTAATCCATAAAATGCAAAACGGATAAATGCAAAATTGCTTCCACACTGGGAATTGCAGAGAGTTGCAGCTCCGGAGACAATTTCTTAGGGTATCCTGACATTATGGAGTTTATTAAAATCATAGATCATGGATCTGGAGGGCTGCAGGGAATTTTAGCCATATTTCCATTATTCTCCCTTCCCCCTAAGTAAGAGGGCCACGTTAATCTCTGGGTAAAAGGCAAGATGGTAGAAGAGTCTGCACAGTAGTGACACTGAGCTGACCTCCGCCGTCCCTGAGCTCTTCCCCACATTTCCTACCCACAGGGCCCCAGGACTCAGAGAGAGTTTATTTGTCCTCAGTGAGGCTTCCTGCGCTTTACCCAAACTCTCCATGTGTCAGAAAAGCTGCATTGTCTTCGTTTCCTTCTTCCCCTCCCCACCGCCTTTTTCCCCTTCTAGAAAAAAAGCAATTCCATTCTCTATGTAATGTCCCAGTCTTCTCATTCTGCTAGTCTTTTATTACTTCTCCACTGGTCTCTGATTCAGACAACTGAGTTGAAACCTGGCTCAGCCTTTTACTAGTTATTTTGCTTTAAGCAAATACCCACTGATCCACTGATTCTTCATCAATGTGTCCCAGGATCTGGGAAAACCAGTCTCACTCTCATAGTGGAGGGAGAGCTGCTCTGGGAATCACCAAGTCTGGGTTCTTGCTCATCTCAATTATAGACAAACAGGCTGTATAGACTTGGGGAAATCTGTAAATTCCTCTGACCCTCCCCTTACCCCCTTCTAAGTGGAAATAAATAAGACCCATGTCACAGGTTGAAAATGATGATAGAAATGCTCTGATTCTATCAAACACTAAAGGCTTGCAGGTATTAGCTTCATTATTATTCTATCCTATTGTTGAGGTCCCTAACGCGGAGCCTGGAGAAGTTGTCCCTGTGTTAGGCAATGTTCACCATACGGCCTTTTCCTCTAAGGATTACTCTCCTTTACAGAGTGGGCCTGGGGCATTATATTTCTCTTGCACAATCCTTCCCCCCTAGTCAAAGCTATTGGACAGGCACACTCACCTGACCTAAATGGTGAATCATATTTTCTCTTCAGGGAATCTGGAGTTAGGATTCGGAGACCCTAGTTAATTTCTGCTGCTCACTTGAATTGAGGCCACAAATTTGAGAGAGGAGGAAGAGTTCTATTTGTCCATACGCAAAGAAGCAGGAAGAGAAAGAGGTCTGAGGGAGCCACTGGCATTGTCCTCCTTTCTTGTCCAAGATACGGGCTGTAGAACTACAAATGCTGCAGCAGCAGGTGAACCAGTGGGTCCTGCATTCAGAATTTTCTGGATACAGAAACCTCTTAATTGGAGTCTCTCTTCTGTTCGAGTTGGCATTTATCAATTCTGATGACAACTAATACCTTATGCTACAATGGGTCAAAACTAAGCCGGTGCTCCCAGGCGAGGAAAAGCAAGCAACCCCTGATGTCCAGACTTGCCTGACACTCACTGCTAGGCCCACTCACAGCTACGCCTTGGTGTTCTCCTGTTGAACATGGTTTCACGGGATGTCAACATCAGACAGGCCACTCTGTGACCAGGATGGATCGAGACTAAAACAAGACCACTCCACAGCCATGTCTGAGCACAGACAAAACATAAGCATTGCCAACTATAAAAATGATCACACATCCCCATCCTGGCTCATATGAGTGACTGCTGACTATTCATCAATCACAGTCTTAGTTTTATCTAGTCTCCCCTCCTTCTAGACAAGATAAGCCCATGTATTTCAAGCAGCCTTGAAATAGTGACAAGCTCACCCCACAGATAGGCACTTGCACTGAGAAGGATTGGAATGGTACGAAGGGAGTCACTTCTACTCATTCTCTCCTCTCCTGCCTTTCTGTTTCTCCATAACAGCCCAGCAGCTTAATTGTCTCTACTAAAAAGTGCATGCACATGCTTCAATACTACATGAAACAATAATAGGAGTCCTGGTCCCCTGCTTCTCATCACAAGAGAACAGGGTAGAATTTCTCATATTTGAGGAGACCCAATTATCAGGAAAGGAGCAACATTCTTCTCACCGTTACAATATATTTCTTTCTGTATCTTGATGAAAAAAATAGTTTATGTGTAAAAATCAATAGTGTGTTCCTTTTCTGGATATCTAAGCAACAATACCTCCCTTGGCAAATGAAAAAATCAATATTAAAATAAAGAAAAAATTCAATGATTGATGTCTTTGACTTTTTCAAATTCAGAATTTTTCTGGATTCAGAAACCTCTTAATTGGAGTCTCTCTTCTGATCGAGTTGGCATTCATCAATCCTGATGACAACTGATACTTTCTGTTACAGATGAAAGCAAACCTTCTCTGATCCCTGCAGTGCAATAAGGGAACCCTTATTTTAGATACAGGAAGTGATATCATTCCTGAAAGGAAACGTTACATTTTCAGGAGCAGATGGTTTTCCTTGCTGGTCCCCCTTCTCTGTTGGACCCCCCAAGGATGCAGCAGCTCCCAACTCCAAATCAAATGCTGTGCTTTTTTGTTTTACTTTTTAGGGCTTTTCAGTAAGATTTTGATTTTTTAAAGGTGCTTTCTTGTTGGAGCATACTTAGTCCCTGAATCTTGGATTCCAATATCACTTCCTACTAACAGGGATCAGAGCTCATTAAAAAAGAAAGATTGATTCCAGGGCTGGAGAAGTGAAAGCACAAGGTGACCTGCAAGCCTGTGAAAACTTGTTGAAGCAGAGAGCAAGGAGTGCTCAAATATTAATGGGTTCATGTCCAAAACACACAGAAATTGACTTGAAGGGGCCCACATTGGCCCAATCAAAATTTTAAAAATATCCATATATCCACAGTGATATTCAACACAAAGTAAAAGAGAGAAAAAGGGTAGTGAGATGGGGAGGAAAGCCATCCTTTACAGAAGAATGCCAGCTATTAAAAGTGGAATGAAAGAATTAGAAAAAGGGTAATTTACAATCCTCAATATAATCAGGCAAAAGACCATGGACACAAAAATCATGGGGTAGAGGATTGTTGGGGAACAGATGTTTGGCTAGTAACAAAATATCAATCCACATATTAATTATTAATTCTAAAAAAGAAAATAGGCCTTTATGATTAAAATAATAGGCCTTTATGATGAAATGGCTACTACCCTAACCAAGGGATCACAGGTTGGCCTGACAGCATGTGCCTACTGACAATCTGCAACATGAAATCCAAAACAGCACCTAGGAAATGTTCTTTTCTAAATCCAATCAAGCTCCAGGAGGTGCTTTGATGATAAGAAATAGAGGAGGAATAAGAACAGATTCAATGATGCGTAGGAAATAATCAGGAAAACCCAGAGTGCGGGACATTCCACATGAAAACTGGCCTGACTCTTCAAAAACTCAATGACATAAAAATACTCTAGATTAAAACAGACTAAAATCTCATAACAACCAAACACAATTTACGAACCTTAATTTAATCCTGTTTAAAAAATAAACAGCTAAAAAACATACTTTAGGACAATTGGGAAAATATGCATATTACTAGATATCAGAGAATTATTGTCAATTTCCTTAGATATGATAATGGCATTGTGATTTGGGGGAAAATGTCCAGATTCTTAGGAAATACATGCCCAAGTATTTAGGAGATAAGTATCATGTTCTTTGCAACTTACTTTTAAGATGGTTCATCAAGAGAGGAGGAGAAGGAGAGAGATGGAGCGAGGACACAACAACTCAGGAAAATGTTAAGAATTGTTGAATCAAGTGGGGGGGCCTATGAGGTTTTAGTATATTGTCCTTTCAACTTTTCTATTGTCATCAGTCGAGTTCTCCAGGAAGCCAACTCTGAGATGGAGATTAGTATGCAGGAGATTTACTAGGGCCGTGGTTGGCAAACTGTGGCTCGCGAGCCACATGCGGCTCTTTGGCCCCTTGAGTGTGGCTCTTCCACAAAATACCGCTCTTCCACAAAATACCGACTTCTGCGCATGGGCCACGAAGTTTCAATTGCAGTGGACGTGTGCGCCAGCACGCGGTTTGCCAACCACTGCTAGGAATGTTCTCAGGATCCATGCTGTGAGGGGAAGGAATGGAAGCAGATGAAGCAGAGGACGAAGCTGGACTGTGTTGCAAATACAAGGACTCAGCTGAGCTGATCCTAAGGGAGGTGTGGAGCAGGGGTGGCCTTCCTAGTTGGTTCCTGTTAGGGTGAGCAGGCAGATCCCTTTTTCCCTCTGCCCCGAACCATGGGTGCCCAACAGTCAATGGATGTGGGCTGCTTGGGAAGGGAGCATGTCTTTGGCCAAGCCAGTGGTGACAACACCCAGCAGCTGGGAGAATAAACCCTTCAGTTCTGAAAGGGGAATCTGAGTGACACTGCACAACACGGACAAATTAGACATTTTTCATATTAAAAACTAGGGGGTGGGAACTCTGGCCAGGTAGCTCAGTTGGTTGGTGTTGTCCAGATAGGCCAAGGTTGCCGTTCAATGCCCAGTCAGGGCACCTACAGGAAACAACTAATTAATGCGTAAATAAGTGGAACAACAAATTGATGTTTTCCTCTCTAGATCTCTCTCTAGAAAACAAACAAAATAAAACAAAACACCTTGGGGATGGGAATGTAAAAAGGGATTGCCTTGAAACCATTTGATAACTACTGGTCAACATTAATTTCATCCTTATTAAACACTTTAAGTATAGCAATTGGCATCCCCACTTTAGAGATGAGGAAATTGAGGTACATGGTAGGGCTGGAATTCAGATGCTGGCTTTTAACCACTGCCGTATACCAGCCCTCTGCACTCCTTCCCTCAGAGTTTCCCACTCTTCCTTTCTGTTCCAACTGTCTTATTGCCCCAGTTACTTAAGGAATGGCCAGCTCTATTTACAAGAATTTCATATATTTGTCCACAAAAATCATTTTCTTCCCAATTCCAAGCCTGCTGCCATCTCATTTAATAGGGAAGGAATACAACTGTAGTATTTTAGCCTCTTTGTATGCTTCACTTCAGAAAGCCTTTTTATTTTTTTTAATAGACTGAGGAGGGAGTGAGTAACCAAAAAATGTGCTTTTAAACACTGAGTCACTGGCACATAATAGAAACTTGAGACCTGGGCAAATAAATGAAGCTTTAGTTGGATGCAGTAGGGAAACTTGTATTTTAAAGGAGCTCTACAGTAAAAGTTTTAGCTTATCTTTCTTGAATATCATTGTTCTCTCCTCATGGTTCCATAACAGTTCAGTTGTGCATGTGCGCACGTGTATGTGTGTGTGTGTGTGTGTGTGTGTGTGTGTGTGTGTGTGGTAAAGGGCTCCTATGTATCCTTATCTCCTCCCTAGACAAGCCTACCCAGTATTAGTCCTTCCAGAGGCTTTATTTTTTTATTTTTAGAATTGAAATTTTTTAAAAAATTTCTTATCTTTTTTATGCAGAGACCAGTGGCACTAAGAAATTCATAACTGTTTAATGTGAATGGAAAATTTTATTCTTGGCCTAATTTTTAAAAATTGATGTCCTTCTATGCTGTCGCAAAAGGTAAGATTTCCTACTTTTTTTACTGCCAAGTGAAATAAGCAAGTCAGAGAAAGACAAGTAAGACTTCACTTATATATGAAATCTAATGAAAAAAATAAACAAACACACAAAATAGAAATGGATTCATAGCTATAGAGAACAAACTGACAGCTGTCAGAGGGGAGGGACTTTGGGAATTGAGTGAAAAAGGTGAAGGGATTAAGCAAAAAACAGCAACTCATAGACACAGACAACAGTAAGGTGATTTCCACAGGGAAAGGGGGATGGGAGAAGATAAATGGTGATGGAAGGAGACTTGAATTGGGGTGGTGAACACACAATACAGTGTACAGATGATGTGTTATAGAATTGTACACCTGAAACCTACATAATTTTATTAACCAATGTTACCCCAATAAATTTGAAAATAAAACAAACAAATTACTTTTCTTTATTATCTCTCAAGTGTATGTGTATCTTTTTATGCACTCATTTTAGTCTGTCAGTTCTTCAGAGAGAGGACTAGTCGATCTTTGTAATATATTTATTTGATCCCAACATACAGCCATACTTAATCAACATTAAATTATAAATAGCTGAAGCTGTCAGCTTAGAAAACTGCTTAGGGAACAGCTGTTAGCTAATGAACCAACAGCTTGGGATCAGCATTATCTACATGACATTACCTACAGCTGTGGCTCCAAACACCCCGCAGAGTAAATAATATTTGGTGGAATTGGTCTTTGCAGTAAAAGTGCTCAATGGTTGGTTCCAAAATGGTTTTGTCTGATAGCTTTTAATTTCAGCCATATGCACAGGGTTTTTGCTACACATGAAGTCATTTCCCCCTCGCCACACCCCTCCAGGGTTCTTGCTTTCCCCTACTGTCTTTCTCTCTGGCTTGGGCACCAAGATCTCTTGTTGGCTTCTCTCTACACCTTGCTCCATGGTACCAGGAGGAGGGCAGAGCAGCTTCAAATCGAAAGAAGATGGGGATCAAGGGAAGTTGACTGGTAAGTAGTGGTGGGAGGAAGAGCGAGGGGCATGGGGATGAGAAAGAGATGGATAGAATTAATACTGTTGAGTGCTTGTCATGTGCCAGGTATGATGTCAGACGTTACCTAAGGCATTTCATTTAATGCCCCGAATATATTGTGTTCAATTTACAGATGAGAAAATGAGGTTCCAGTTTCCAAGATTATGCAACCAGGATGTGACAGAACCTGAGCCAGCCATCTCTGACTCTAAGTCTATAGGCTTTCCAAGGTACCAGGCTGGGAGCCCTGGATCTTCTGATGGTTCAATTCCCACCAGCCTCAAATAAATTAACTGAATGAAACATTTTGAAGGTTTTTTCAAGTATTTCATTTATTGACAACAGAAATCACTAATCTTCACATAGCAGCCTATATTAAAAAAATTACACAAGCTATCTCTCTTGCTACACTGGAAGAAAGTAGGCAACCACATTTTCCAATAAGATACCTATACTCTCTTAGCTTAAACTTGGTGGGGAAGAATTTCTCTCCTTTCACCCACACCTGGCCAAAGTCTTAGTTATGAATCACTTGGTCACAAGTTTAAAAAGAAGTTGCCCTCACTCAAACTCATTAAAACAAAAGGGACTTATTAGAAAGAGACACACGTGTCTTATAGAACCCAAGGTCAGAAAGTACAATCAGTCCTCATAACCAACTGGAAGTAGGAATTGAAGAAACAAGTAAAGAAATACTCCCTCTTGTTCTCTATCTCTTTTCCTCTCACTCCCTCTGCTCATTGCTTCATTCTTTGCCTTCTCTATGCTTCTGACCATTTTTGTTTTGGCAAGTACTTGGCTCATACATGAGCCTCCACCTCAGCTGTACATCACTTCTCAGTGCAAGCACCTCACCCTATCTCTAGAGTCCAATTCAAAATTCTCAGGAGATAGAATCTGATTTTCCAACTTGAATCACATGTTCACTGAAATTCAATCAGTGATGACCGTGGGGACAGGTGACTTCCTTCAATGATCTCTGCCTTCTAAGAAAGAGCTATGGGCAGATACTGAACAGGATATGGGAGCATGGAAAGCATAATTAAAAGAGGAAATAATTGTACCTCTTTTGTAGTATGAAATATAGCAAAGCCTTCTGGTACCTTCAGTGAAAACTGAAGAGCCCAGAAACCATAGGGAACCAAAAAGAGGATCCTTATTAGCACAGCGACTGACAATGCAAAGACTATGGAGAGAAATTATTGGGATCATGACTGCTTTAACACCATGTTATGTTTCTTGCCTCTGACTTTTTTATTCCATCTCTTTCTGTCAAAATTTGGTCCATTATGTAACAACAAAATTCTTGAAACAACCTGAATATCTATCACTATGGAAATCTGGATCAAATCCTGGGACAGACATTCTATAGAACCTTATGCGTCTATTAAAAGGAATGAGTTGAATCAATATGAAATAAACTGAGAAAATATTTAGGACTTTATTAAATTAAAAATCATTGCAATCTGTTCTCTGTCTGTATGAGTCTGTTTGGTTTTTGTTAGTTTATTTTGTTCATTAGATTCTACACATCTATCTGATTAGCTAACAGACTGACAGCTGTCAGAGGGGAGGGAGTTGGAGGACTGAGAGAAAAAGGTGAAGGGGTTAAACAAATTTTTAAAAAAGCATAGCCACACACAACAGTGTGGTGATTACCAGATGGAAAGGGTGGGGTGGTGGTAAGAGATAGAAAAGGTTAAAGGAGGAATAAATGAAAAAACATTGCAAACTAATGTATCCTGTTCTGTAAAAATAAATATGTAACAACAGCAACATCAAGTAAAGTTTTAGACAGCTATCTATGTATAGACACCTGTAGATGAGCAAGGATATATCAAACTGTTAACATTGATTACTTTAGGGTGGGAGAAGTGGGATCAGGGAGGGGAAAGAGTAGACAATGTTTCTTTATATACCTCTGAATGACTTAACTTGTTAAAAAACCCATATTTTATACTAGTAATAAATTCAATGAAAAGTAAAACATGAGTTATTAAATTGCAAAGTTCTCTTAAACTTCATATTTAAAAGCCCATCTCAAATATTATCATTTCTGGTCTTTCCTGATCCCCCCATACAGATGGTCTCCCTGTATGAATTTCCATAGAATGTGGACCTCTCTCATGATTCTGATATTCTGCCTAAAATGGCAGATGTTGGCTACTTCTCTTATCATCACACTTACACTACATCTCCATCAGAGACCCATTTTTGGACCCTCTCTACCCCAACATCTAAAATGATGTCTTATACAGAAGAAATAGCTATTAAATCTTTATTGAATAGGACTAATTCAATACTCTGCAATGTTTCCAACATGTCCTGCAAGTTGTTTTCAAAAAGGTAGAATGCAGCAATCTCGATTGATATTTTTCTAATACAATGGCATATTATTTTCTAACCATTTCTAGCCAATTTATATTTTGGTTCATAATTTGAGGGGAAATCAAATGAGCAATTTTTTTAATATTGTGAGCTGATAACTCAGTGAACTCCAGTCACGTGTCTTTAAAATTAATTTGGGGCACCCCGGCTGATCTTGGCATACACAGTCCAGCAAGTCCGGGGCTTGAAAAACCAGAATAGTGATTAACCCTGTCAGAGATGAAATGGCTGATGTCAAGCTCCTCCAAATTACGCCCATGCTTGACTTGCTATTCTCCTTCTGAATGCACCTCATTACTGAGAAACCATCATTCAAGGGACATACACTTAAACATTTAATAAATCTGTGATCAAAAATCCAGGAGCATAATTAAACCTTTGATGAAAGTAGGGGAGAATGGGAACAGAATCAAGTAGAAGACAGGGAACAAAGGGAAGATGTGTTAACTCTGTGGTCAGAAATGGTGACCCTTTAAGTGATCCTTTAGATCAGGATACCACTTGGATCTGGTGACAGCAAATTTATAAGAAACTAAAGTCCAATCTCAATGGGCATTTAAGAAACTTTCAGGGAATTAGAGCAAAACACTTTCAATAGTGTTGGCAATTGAAGCTGACCTTGAACTCACCCATTGCCATACAGCAAGAATAACTGTCTCAGTACAATTTAGACCCAATAAACAAAACACCATACCTCTAAAAATTACTAGAATAGAAAAGAGTTGGTGGTTGGGAATCAGAAAAATGTGTATTAAGTAGAGTGAATAGCTGGATAACGAAGGGAAGTGCTGCAAGATATGATGAGAAAATAAAGGAACAGGGATCAAAAGACCTGTTTCTGGTTCTGTCTCTTCTGCTAAAAGCCCCATGTGGCATTGAACTTATCTTTTCACCTCTTAAAAGTCTCAGATTCCTCATTTAAAAAATAATGGAAATTTCATGTGTGTCTCAAGTACAACTTGTAAAATAATCACCTGGGAATCTTGTTAAAATATACTAGTAGATTCTGATTCAGTAGATTTGGTGTAAGACCTAATAACTTAAGTCATTCAAAGGCATATAAAGAAACATTGTCTATTCTTTTCCTTCTCTAGTCCCACCTCTGCCACCCCCAAAGTAATCAAACAAGCTCTTTAATGATCCACAGAGCACAGCTTGAGAAGCAAGGACTTAGATGATCTCCAAATTCCCTTTCAGAACTAAAATTCGGATTTCTACATCAGAATCTCCACTTTCTCAGGTTCTGTTTCTGCCCTCCTCCCCTTCCCCAGTCCTCTGGCCTAGGCTGATCTCTCTCTTCAGAGATTCAGTCTGCCTTCCTTCACAATTTAACACTGCCACAATTCCCCCGACCACCTCGGATTCTCCTCCTCAACCAAATGAAGAAGAATGGACAGAAAGCAACCAGTCCTTTCCCATCTTCTAAGTTTAGAGGCAAGCACATAGGCCCCTTTTGCTTGAAGAAATTTTACTGCTCATCATTTAGAAACCAGGTAAGGGGAAATTCTAGACATTTCCTTCCAGTATTATCAAAATGGGAATTACGGTGAATATATAGGTTATACTCCCTACAAAATTATATTTTCTCACTTCATGAAAAATTCTTTGAAATTGTAATTTTGATGACATTATAATATTTCATCATCTGAATGTCCATTATTTATGTAGCAATTGTACATTTAAGCAGTTGGTTGCAATTTTAAATAATATTAGAATAGACATCCTTTATTGCTTTTATAGCTACTATTTGTTACTTACTGTAGCCAGACACTAGGCCAACTGCTTTATGGACATCATTTATTTAATCTTCACAATCATCTTCCAGGTTCGTATTCTTATGATTTCCACTTTTTAGAGAAGGAAACAGACACAGAGAAGTCAAAGGACTTACTTGGGGTTACACGGCTCATCAATGGCAGATGTGGACCTACACTCAGGTCTGTGTGACTCCAAAGCAAAACCCAAAACCACGGTGTGACAACGTCTCCTTGTACATAAATCCCCAGGTGCTTCTGATTATTTCATCACGGTAGTATTTTTGTTTGTGTGTGTGAATTTTTAAATTTAATTATAAAAGTGACATTGGTTCACAGAAACAATTTGAACAATGCATTGATGTAAAAGAAAAAATTCTATATTCCCGTTTTCCTCCCTTCTATGATTACTTGAGGCATTTTTTTTTCTATTGCATTTTCTACGCTAAAATAGCCCACAGGAAGGCAGGAATCATGTGTTTTTCACCACTATATTTCCAGTGCAGGGCACAGAGCTAGCTAGGCCTTCAAAACATTTGTTGAAAGAATAAATAAATGATTGAATACATTTATTTTAATAAAATGGAGTTTTACCATACATATATCTTTGAAATTGTTATTTTTCACTTAATAAATCTCAATAAACTTTCCAGGGCTATATAATTAGGTGTGTGTGTACACACACACACACACACATTATGACATTATAATATTTCTTTTAAAAATAATTGTGTAATATTCTATAATATGGACATATAGCATAAATTGGCATGCATGTTTATAAATTTTGAGAGTTACTTTGATGCTATATTAATATTTACCTTTGTATGTTGATGGTTTAATTTCTTTAGGAGAGTTTCTGTAATTAAGATTACTGCCTCAAAGAGGATGTGTATTTTAAATTTTAATAAATAATGCCAGGAATTTTCCTAAAATGCTGAGCCAATTCACATTCAATCAAGCAGTGTATAAAAGTGATCATATCCCCATACATTAGCACTTGATCAAACTTTTACATTTTTATCAATCTGTTGGGTAAAAATCATTTTGATGTTTTAATTTCCATTTTCTATATTACCAGTAAGGTTGAATGGCCTTTAAGATTTCTCTTTCTTTCACCTTTCCTTTTTTTTCTGTACATTGCAGAAACATGCCCTAATTAAAATTGCTGAATTAAAGAATGTGAACATTTTGGAAGGTGCTTGACATTTAGCCAAACTGTCCTCCAAAACTGGTGGAACAACCTACCCTCCCACAAGCAGGGCACGAAACCTCCTGTTCCAAGGCCCTCCAATTAAAATGCTTAGCAGCGCTTTGCATACCTGTTTCCCCAACCCCCTAAAACCTCCCAAAACCTGGGATAGGAGACTTCAGGCTTTTGAGCATCAGCTTCCTGTTCTATTGGACGGCACCATCTGTATATATAAAAGCCTAAGCGACCATTAGACCAGTAGCTATGACCGTGCACTGACCACTAGGGGGCAGATGCTCCGATCAAAAGGTTACCTTGTTGCTGGGGTCCAGCTGATCAGGACTGAGCACTATGGGCCAAACACATTCTGGAGCCCTCCCAAAGTCCCTCCCTGGCCCCAAAGGTGCACTGGTGGGGTCCTTTGGCCTGGCCTGCACCCTCTGGCAATCCGAAACCCCTCAGGAGATGTCAGAGAGCCGCAGGCCAGGGCAAGAAACCCCACCAGTGCACAAATCCATGCACCGGGCCACTCGTTCATAATAAAATAGCCAACCTTACCCCACTGCAATTCTCAGTTTTTAGTGTTTGCCTCTGCTGGCTCGGGTGGACAAACTCATTCTGTCCTGTAACAAAAGGTATGAGCTGTTGAGGAGCACTTCGAACTATGGTGAGTTGAAATGCAACAAGGTTACATCCAGGTAGTAGGATCATGGAAGGCTTTCTGGAGATTAGATGGTACCTCAGTCCTAAAGAAGAAGGTGCTATTTCCCCATATAATCTCCCTCAAAGCTTTAGACAGAAATTCAGAAGCCCTCACCAGTCCAGGGGTGACCCACATAAATCTCACAGATCAGCTGCTACCCTCACAGATACATGCACTGTGGATCTGACCAGAGTCAAGCATGTAGATTAAAACACACTCCTCTTCTGCATACTGAAGTTCAGAGGCTCTGTTCAAATGATGAGTGTGTGGTGTGTCCCCAACCAGGTCAAAAAGGGATTCAGTGTGGCTGTTCAAGAAAACATCTAGTTGGTGACCTGTCTGGATCCAGATACACCTGGGATTCTGAAGAAAGGGGTGGGGGATTGTCTGCAAGAGGATGAATGAAAGAAAAGAAAGTAAGGGATGGAGGTTTGGTTCTGGCGTGGTTCCTGTTCCATTTGGACCTCTGGGGTCCTGAAGGATTGGTCTTGAGGAGTGAGGCACTCCAGGCTAAAGCAGAAGGGCCTGCCCCTTTGAAAGGCTGTAGGTGTCTGGACTAAAGCCGAATGGTTTTGGGTTGAGGCAAACACTTCCAGTGACAAGTCCAGCTCTCTTCCCTGGCCCCATAATCACTGCCATTCACCTGAGGGAGCTTGCGCCTCTGACACCCAGGACAGTGAGCACAAAGGGGGCTATTTGTGAGAGTGTCCTCATGAAGGGCAATGAGACAGAGCTGGCTACACGAGACAGAGCTGGCTACAAGAGACAGAGCTGGCTACATGAGACAGAGCTGGCTACACGAGACAGAGCTGGCTACAACGAGAATGCTGGAAAGGCTGAAAGAGCAGAGTGTGGAGTTCCCACATACTGCAGCGGGAGCTAAAAGCTGTCAGGGTTTGGGCATTAGTGTCAACATAAACTCATTTGTACCTACACTCTTCTGAGGCCTGGAAATGATTTAGTTACACAAAGAATGGTGTATGATATCCTACCTAACGTTGCATGAAGCCAACAGGTGCTCACTGCCTTGGAGAAAATAGAATTCAAACATCTTTCTAAATGATGATACCCCGCCTCTTTAAATGAAGCCCTCCAGCCCAGGCTCAAGAGCATCTTAGAGTCCCATGTCCTACCCTGACATGCTGTTCACTAGATTCTGTGAAAAGCTCAAACTTAGAATCTGGATACATTGGAAAGGACCTCTAGAGGAGCCAGAATTAAATGTAATTGAATTAAATTTCCATCATATAGTGTTTATGATCAGTTATATATTGAACCATGAAGATGGCAGATGTTTAATACTTATTAATTTGGTTTGATTTAATGTGTTAACCTCGTACATACATTTTTTGTTGCTGTTAATCTTCACCTACGGACATTTTTTCCATTAAATTTTTTAGAGAGAGTAAGAGGAAGGGAGGGAGGGAGAAAGAGAGAGAAAAAGAGAGAGAAAGAGAGAGAGAGAGAGAGAGAGAGAGAGACATGGAAGTGAGAGAGACCTATTTGACTGGTTGCCTCTTATACATGCCCTGACCAGAGGGTGGGGAGTGAACCCACAACTGAGGTATGTTTCCTTGACTGGGAATCAAACCCACAACCTTTCAGTGCACAGGCTCTACACCAGGGGTGGGCAAACTTTTGACTCAAGGGCCACAATGGGTTCTTAAACTGGACCGGAGGGCCGGAACAAAAGCATGGATGGAGTGTTTGTGTGAACTAATATAAATTCAAAGTAAACATCATTACATAAAAGGGTACGGTCTTTTCTTTTGTTTTGTTTTATTCATTTCAAACGGGCCGGATCCGGCCCGCGGGCCGTAGTTTGCCCACGGCTGCTCTACACACCAGCCAGGGAGCACATCTTATTTTTAAAAATTATATTCAGCCGTAAAGTTTGCACTCACCACACCCATGAGGACCAGTGACACCCTCCCTCCCTAAACGTTTTTCTTTCTCCCTCTCCAGCTATGGAACCATTATGGGCACCTCTTGTCTGTTTACCTACAGGGCCTTCCCATGACTCTCCTATAAAGGCTAATAGAAGTGCAGCAGGAAGAAGAGGTAAAAGGCAGGCAACTTCCTTTGGAAGCCAGGCCTCATTTTCTTAAGTGCCTCTACTCCTTTCTTCCTTCCTCTCCTCTAGGTTCCCTTCCAACCAGAGACTACAAGAAACGGAAACCCTCTACTCCTCTAGGGTCCCCCCTTCCAATTTCTCATTTGGCAAATGCCATATTTGGGGGGTATGACTTCCCAGTTGCAAAGATAAACTGAATCCGAGACAAAATTAACACAGGCTGTTTACTCATAAACTAGCAGCAAGGGGACCCATTGGCCATCACTTTCATTTAAGCAGGGGTTCAAAGGTGTTAGAAAAGAGAGTGGTTTATAGAGGAAAAATAAACACTCAGGCGGGATTCTGATGCCAGGCTTCCTGTGAAGGTGGGATACGGAAGCTGGGAAGATTTTCCAACTGGTCTTTGGGAATATTCACAGGTTATACCCTGGTTAGCTGCAGAGAAACAAGCAGTTTGGAGACATTTGAAAAATGTCCAGTGTCAGGCAAAGGGTTTTCTGTGGTCGGTCACTTTCTGAAACCAGTGGGGAACTCTGTGTTCTGGTTTATGACTCCTGTGAGAAGCTGACCACCATGGCAGGAAGTTTCTCACATCCAAAGCCAGTGATGATAGAATTTTTTAAAAAATCTTTTTTTCTGGGAGATAATTAGCTAAATCTTGATTCTAAACTGGAGCTAACAATAATTGGGGACTATTCATTAAAAAGAGTGTATACTTCTTTTTAAATGACCCACGTGGCTACACCAAGTCCAGCCTTTGTCAGAATGTCCTGCCAACTTTTTTGGGAGCAGGCACGCATGCCCCCTACAGTCCTCCCTGCTGTCATTGGCAGCTCTGGCTCTAGAATGCTGACCCTTGCTCCCATGCGGGTTTGTCTCCTCCTCTGGCGCCTGGAGATGGCTTCTTTCTCTCTGTCCTTAGTTCTTCTTATCTGTGCCCTTCTTCCTTCCCTTAGGCTCATTCCCTTCAAGGATGGTGGAGAGAAGGCCGAAAGTCAGAGAGGGCAGGAAGAAAGCAGACTAACTGGCTTGCTCCCAGATGGCCACCATCTGGAAGGGAGCACCTTTCTTCTCTCCAGAAAGATCATCGGACGCATGTCTCCTGAAGAAAAGCCCGAGATCAACCATCATCAGCCGTCCCACTCCCCAGAGAAAAAAGTGCCCCCTGCAACCCCCAGGCACCCGAGAAAAGGCCTCAGTTGCGATGCTCATTTCCCTCAGAGAGATCTCCACCTCTACTCATGGGGTGTGGTCTTACCCTCTGGCTCCCATCCAGGCAATTAAATCACATAAGAACACAGCCATCAGCCTCAGTGCAGTCCAGGCTCATCCGTCTTAAGACCAAGGGCTTGTCCTTGGCCGGGATACCACAGTATAGGACCTTCAATGTGCAAGCACCTTTATACACTTCATTTTTACTCTGCTGACAACACTGGTGATTTAACCTCATTTGACCGATGAGGAAACTGAGGTCCAAAGAGGTAAAGTAACAAGCCAGCATTTGAGCTCCACTCTTTCTGCTTTTACTACCTCTGCTCTTTTCACAGGACCCAGGGCAATGCCAGGTGTGATTTAAAATAGCCATGTCTCTCGCTGCTGGTTACCTGCCAGATACTCCACTGTCTGAGTCCCCTTGGTTGTGGATTCCACACTAACACTTCTACCCTTTTACTAATACAGCGGTCACCCCTATCCACAGTTTCACTTTCTGCAGTCAATCAAAGTACTAAAATATTAAAGTGAAAATCCAGAAAGAAACCCTTCACAAGTTTTAAATTGTGCATCATTCTGAGTATTGTGATGAAACGCCCGTCATTCTGCTTTGTCCCACCCTGGGGGTGAATCATCTCTTTGTCCAGCATATCCACACTGTATATGCTACCCTCCTGTCAGTCACTTCATAGTCATCTTGGTTTTCAGACTGGTTGTGAGAGAGAGGGAGAGAGAAAGAGACCTCATTCACATAACTTGTATTACGTTATATTGTTATAATTGGTCTATGTCATTATTAGTTATTGTTGTAAATCTATTATGTGCCTAATTTATATATTAAACTTTACCATGGATATGTAAGCACAGGATAACATAGTCTATATAGCGTTCTGTACTATCCATGGTTTTAGGCAATCACCGGTTCTCTGATGTATCACCCAGGATAAGGGGCGACCACTGTTTCTATCTCCCTCTCCCTGGTGTGAATTTTCACAGTCAGAAGCCTCCTTCTTCTCTTTTTTCCACTCCCTCCCTCCCCCCCCCCCCCCCCCCCCCCCCCCCCAATACTTTTTTCTCTCCTCTACTTTGTCCTCCTTCATCTCCTAAAGTTAGAACAATGGTTATGTTTTCGTATACATTTATAAATCTTACTTATGAGAACTGACTGGCAGTATGGTTAAGGGGTGAATCCCTTGTCTTTCTATGAAAGTACTTTTGCTTTTCAAGAAGACTGATGTGGGATTTCTGGGACAGCTGAATTTCTTTTAAAAATGTAAGCATTCAAAGGCTGTGCCCATGTAATACTGAAACTGTGAGCACAAGTTACAGGTCCTTAGAAAAGAAAAGTTGCCTAATTGGGTGGCCAGCTTCCAAAATTCCCCTGGTAATCCTTCCTCATGACTTTCTCTTACAAAATAGTTTCCAGAAGAGCTTGGAATTTGCCTTCTGGGGTGTCAGAGCACCTATGGCAGAGCATACTCCGCTAGCAAGATTATCTGCAACAAATTGTTCCTGGAAGCAGCGAGTGCAGGGCTTGTGTCCAAATGTTGGGAATGTGCTTACTAATGGTGGCCCTTTAAAGTACTGCAGGAGAATAGCAGCTTGATACGTCTGTCAGAGTTTTGTTGTTTTTTTTAATCAGCTGAGGACTATTTGTACTAGCGAAATAAAGCAAAGAATTGAAAAGAATTATCTGGATCACTCAGGTTTAAACATCTGCTATGGAAATAGAAAAGAAGTGCTCTGCCCCAACCTTCGCTGGACTGGCTCTCAGTACAGATCAAATTCCAAGATGATAGCTCGGATTCCCCTATCCGGTTAAATCGGACAAATCACTTACTAGTAGCTCTTCCATATCCTCCATAACTCTTCCCTTCCCTCTGCCTTCATAGACACCAATCGCAGCTCAGTGAAACACAGAGTGCTTGGTGAATTTCCTGAGAGAGAAGTCCTCTCTCCCCCTAGGGTTTGCAAGCCCTGTTCCTGAGTCTCATTCTTTGACATCCCGGGAAGAGATGGAGGAGAGAGGGTTTCTATCTTGCTTTCCAGAGTATTTGCCACTAATTTGGACCCATTATTGACCTGGCTTCTTTTGTTTCAAGTTGTGGCCCTGGAAGTTTTAGAAATGAGGAAGCAAGAGGACATATTTGGAGAAAGCAAGGGAATTAGGTAGTTTGTAGGGATTATTATCGATGGTTCTCTGAATATTAGCTCTAAACCAGAGGGTGACTTTGGTTTTATACTCAAGTATTTGTGTATTCCTTGGCCATAAAGAAACTGTTATCCATTTGCCCAGCTATCCTCTTAATCCCTAACTCATTAGAGATATCAACAAGGTTGCCAGATATAATGTCAATTCACACAAAAAAATAAATTGCATTTCTTTATAGCAGCAAAATCCAACTACAAAATGCAATCAGAGATTAGATAGCATTCACCATAGTAACAAAAGTTATAAAGTATATAATTCTTAACAAAGAATGTTTAAAACCTCTTTGTTATGTTAAAAAAAATAGAAGACATTCTAATTAACTGGAGAGATAGTTTAACCTAGTTTTGTTTTTTGTTTTTAAAAAAAGGTCCATTTTTGCCAAAATTAATCTACAAATTTAATGCAAATGTAATGCAAGAACAATCAAAATTCCAGATCTACTTTTTTGAGGAAGGTGATAAAGTTATTTTAAAATGCATATAGAGTAACATCAGAAGATGGAGAATTATGAGGTCCCAGACTCATCCTTCATCCCCCACCCCAATGAAAACAACAATTTAACAACTACTCACAATTGAAAACCACTCTGGGAGAGTTCTAGAGTGCAATTAAGAACTGCAGCAACCCAATGGACCACAAAACACAAGGATGGACACAAGAAAAGCATAAGAAGCATTTTATCAGTATCATTCCACGCCCCAACTTGTAAGCTTGGCATCAAGAGGAATTCCCTTGGCTATGACCTATCACCTCAAGGGAAACGGAGAGCAGGAGTACCTGTAGCTTTTGCTGATGCTCACAGCCCATGCTGCTGCACCCCCTGGAGTAGGAACAGGCCCTCCCCCCACCACCATGCACACATGTGGCAAGGATGCCCACTCTTACCACTCTAGTCAACATAGTACTGCAAGTCACAGTCAGAGTAATTAGACAAGAAAAAGAAATAAAAGGCATCCAAATAGGAAAAGAAGAGATAAAATTATCTTTGTTTGCAGATGACATGATATTATCTTTAGAAATCCTGAAGACTCCCACCAAAAAACTATTAGAATTAATAAATTCATTAAAATTGCAGATATAAAATCAACATACAAGAAACAACTGCATTTTTATACATAAACAATGAGCTATCTAAAAAGAAATGAAGAAAACAATTTCATTCACAATAGGAACAAAAAGGAAAAAGTACTTACAAATAAATTTAACCAAAGAGATGAAAGACTTGTATAATTGAAAATTATAAACATCAATTAAAAAAATTTTTAAAAGATACAGAAAAATGGAAAAAAAAATTGTGTCCATGGACTGGAAAAAATTAATATTGTGAAAATGTCCATACTACCCAAAGTTATCCACAGATAATATGCAAATCTTATCAAAATTCCAATGGCACTTTTCTCAGAAATATAGAAACTATCGTAAAATTCATAAGGAACCACAAAGACCCCAAATAGCCAAAGCAATTTGATCAAGAAGAACAAAGCTAGATGTATCACACTTCCTGATTTCAAAATACATTACAAAACTACAGTAACCACAGTAGTATGGTACTGGCCTAAAAACAGACATATAGACCAATGGAGGACCCGGAAATAAATTCACACATCTATAGTCAACTGTTTTTTGACAAGGGTGCCAAGAACACACAATGAGGAAAGGTTAGTATCTTCAATAAATGGGTATGGGTAAATTGGATATCTACATGGAGAAGAATGAAATTGGAACCTTTTCTCACACCATACACAGAAATCAACTCAAAATTGATTAGAGACTTAAATGTAAGACCTAAAACCATAAAACTCTTGGAAGAAAACAGTTTATAGCTTCTTGACATAGGCAATGATTTTTTAAAATATGGCATTAGAAGAACAAGCAACAGAAGCAAAAACGGAAAAGTGGGATTGTTTCAAATTAAAAAGCATAGCACAGCATATCAAAGGGAACAATCGACAAAATTAAAAGGCAACATGTGGAATAAGAGAAAATATTTGAAAACCATATACCTGATTAGGAGTTAAAATCCAAAATATATAAGGAACCTCTACAATGCAATAGCAAAAACCAAATGCAGTACATGCATTGCTTAATGGCTGAGAAATATGTCATAGGCAATTTTGTTGTGCCAACATCATAGAGTGCACTTACACAAACACAGATGAGGTAGCCTACTACACACCTAGTCTTCATGGTACAGCCTACTGCTCCTACAAACACAGGACGTTATAGTACCAAATATTGGAAGCAATTGTAACACAATAGTAAGTATTTGTATATCTAAACATAGAAAAGGTACAGTAAAAATATGGTATAGCCCTGGCCAGTTTGACTCAGTGGTTAGAGCGTTGGCCCAAGGGCCAAAGGATCTTGGGTTTGATTCCTGGTCAAGGGCACATTAGTTGTAGGTTCAATCCTCGGCCTGGTCAGGGCTGAGCAGGAGGCAACCAATCGATGTGCCTCTCTCACATGGATTTTTTTTTTCTTTCTCTCTCCTCTCTCACTCTCTCACTCGCCCTCCTTTCCATTCTCTCTAAAAATCAATGTTAATGGCTGAGAAATATGTCATAGGCAATTTTGTTGTGCCAACATCATAGAGTGCACTTACACAAACACAGATGGGGTAGCCTACTACACACCTAGTCTTCATGGTACAGCCTACTGCTCCTACAAACACAGGACGTTATAGTACCAAATACTGGAAGCAATTGTAACACAATAGTAAGTATTTGTGTATCTAAACATAGAAAAGGTACAGTAAAAATATGATATAGCCCTGGCCGGTTTGACTCAGTGGTTAGAGCGTTGGCCCAAGGACCAAAGGATCTTTGGTTTGATTCCTGGTCAAGGGCACATACTTTAGTTGCAGATTCAATCCTCAGCCTGGTCAGGGGCTGAGCAGGAGGCAACCAATCGATGTGTCTCTCTCACATGGATTTTTTTTCTCTCTCTTTCCTCTCTCACTCGCCCTCCTTTCCATTCTCTCTAAAAATCAATGGAAAATATATCCTCGCTCCTTTGGTTAGGATTAAGAAAGAAAAAATGCTATAAAAGATTTTAAAATGGCACACCTGTAAAAGGCACTTACCATTAAAGTGCTCAGAGTGAAGTCATTTTTGTGAAAACCTAATAAAATTATAAGGATGATACCCAAAGCAATGGTGATGGAAAACAATTATTTTGGGGGTGGAGGTGAGGGGAGATGGTCAGCAGATAAAACCAAAGAGAAAAGGAAAATCTATGAATACGCTCACATTTGTGGTTTATGCCCCATCCATGCAAAATGAGACAATTATTATTTTTCAAAAGAATGTGACAATCCTTTGAAGAGGATAAAATGTTGGGCTGTCTGGTAAGTTGTTAAATGAAAAGGAATCATTGTAGAGTACCTCTGACTGCTTAGGAGTGTGGAGTGGCTATAGAAGAAAAACACAAGTAGGGTCATTCCATTCTCTCTAAAAATCAATGGAAAATATATCCTCACTCCTGGGGTTAGGATTAAAAAAGAAAATAAATGCTATAAAAGATTTAAAAATGGTACACCTGTATAAGGCACTTACCATTAAAGTGCTCATTTCCATTCTCTCTAAAAATCAATGGAAAATATATCCTCGCTCCTTTGGTTAGGATTAAGAAAGAAAAAATGCTATAAAAGATTTTAAAATGGCACACCTGTAAAAGGCACTTACCATTAAAGTGCTCAGAGTGAAGTCATTTTTGTGAAAACCTAATAAAATTATAAGGATGGACCCAAAGCAATGGAATGAACAAAAACAGTTGGTAGGTGGTGATGGAAAAACAATTATTTTGGGGGTGGAGGTGAGGGGAGATGGTCAGCAGATAAAAACCAAAGAGAAAAGGAAAATCTATGAATACGCTCACATTTGTGGTTTATGCCCCATCCATGCAAAATGAGACAATTATTATTTTTCAAAAGAATGTGACAATCCTTTGAAGAGGATAAAATGTTGGGCTGTCTGGTAAGTTGTTAAATGTAAAGGAATCATTGTAGAGTACCTCTGGCTGCTTAGGAGTGTGGAGTGGATATAGAAGAAAAACACAAGTAGGATCACAGCGCACTGCTGTCCCATCTGGCAAGGATACAAATGAACTCACTCGGCCCATGTGGTATTCTGAAGTCCAAGCTGGGGCTGCCCGAAACAGAAAGCGAATTTGGAGGGCAGGGGGAGGGCTGGAAGCTGGAGAGAAAGCAGGACCCAGGTTCACTGGTGTAGGCTGCGTGAGCAGGTGGCTGGACTAAAAGCACTTGGTCCTTGGATCTTCCCGGTCCCAATTCTGTCTCAGACACTGCTGTTAAGCGGGACATCCGGAATCAGTCCTTCATCTGAATTGACTGATGGGTGTGGGCAATCTTTTGTCCTTGAGTTGACCAAACTCCGCAGATGCTTTAGCCCAGCCTCGGAATCCTTATATCACATTGCACAGACCCAGTTTACTCCGGCAGGAAGAAAGGGGCCTTGACCTCACGTGCCAGCAGAAGGCCCGCTTTCCCGACAGCCCCCAACAGCTTCCCTGAAGGCCTCTCCCCGCTCAGGTGGAGGGTTCAGACCCCTCCTTCCTGACACAGAAGCAGCACTCCGACTTCCGACTCCGGTGACTGGCAGTTTCTGTTGCACTGAAGTGTTTCAGATTAAAAATTTCTTAAAATATGCCTGTTTTCAGGATGTGACGCTTTCTTTGTTTTTTAAAGAATGTGTTGTGGACCGAAGGACTTGTATGCATGCATATAAGCATAACCAATGGACATAAGACACTGGGGGGTAGGGGAGGCCGGGGGATAGTCAAGGGCGGGGGAAAAAAAATCTGAATTGACTGATGGGTGTGGGCAATCTTTTGTCCTTGAGTTGACCAAACTCCGCAGATGCTTTAGCCCAGCCTCGGAATCCTTATATCACATTGCACAGACCCAGTTTACTCCGGCAGGAAGAAAGGGGCCTTGACCTCACGTGCCAGCAGAAGGCCCGCTTTCCCGACAGCCCCCAACAGCTTCCCTGAAGCCCTGTCCCCGCTCAGGTGGAGGGTTCAGACCCCTCCTTCCTGACACAGAAGCAGCACTCTGACTTCCGACTCCGGTGACTGGCTCTTTCTGTTGCACTGGTTTGTTAGGTTAAAAATTTCTTGAAATATGCCTGTTTTCAGGATGTGATGCTTTTTTTGTTTTTTAAGGAATGTGTTGTGGGAACAGGATTTTCACTCTTCAGGAGGATATATTTTTCAGAGAGCCTTTGGGCCTCATCACCTGTCTTCAGGCTGAATCTGCTAGGCCGCTCAGGCATAGTCAGTGGTGGATGCTTTTGTAAACTGAACTCTTTCTTGATTTTGGGCCCTAGATGGTGGGCCTTTGTGCTCTATATTACATATCTTTGCCTTGTTTCCAGAACTCATTTTGTTCTATCTCATTTCTGGGTCTTTACACATGTTCTACCCTCTTCCTAAAATACTTTTCCCCCAAATCTCTCCTCTTCATCTCTTCTTCACCAAATAAAATTGCATTTATCTGTAAGTCTTAGATTCTATGTCATGGTGTTACTGTGAGGATAACATGACATCATGGAGATAAAAGTGCTTAGTGCCCAGCATGGATTAAGGGCTTGAAGGTAGTTCTTGGAGTCCATTTGTTTGCATGTATGTATGTATGTGTATTCTGTGTTATGTGGAACTGGAGAAGGTAGTTCTTGGAGTCCATTTGTTTGCATGTATGTGTATTCTGTGTTATGTGGTGTTGGGCAAGATGTCAAAGTTAAATGAAGTTCCACTAAGAGCCAATCAGGGAAAATTGGGCCAACTGACCAATTTGGAAAATTCTCTTTAATATAAAAGATCTAATATTTGCAATGAAAGTATTTCTTCTTTGTGTTGTAGGTTTGCTTGTGATTATCAGTGCAAGGAGGAACTTGAATGGACCCATTGAGATGCCCAGGCCAGTCTTTACCCCAAATGTATGTGCTGGCAGAGCAATAACAGTGCAGCTCTAATTCCGTGAGCCAGTGCATCAGACAGTGACAGGAGGAGGAGTGGCAGGAGTTGCTGCAAAGCTGCCATTGGAAGCCCTCAGCATTTTACTCCACAGCCCACATTCAGGAAGGGGTGATCTCACTGCCCCCCCACCCCACCCCCCCAAAAAAAAACAATTCCTGAAAAACACATTTGCACTCCAAGCCTCAAATACATTCCTTCCAGAAAATCAAGAGAGCTAAATTGTTCCTCTTATATTTCTTCAGATATAGGAGATGCCGACTGTCTCTGATGGGTCTAAAAATACTTTGAGTTCATTTTGACCATGTAAGGCACTTCCAAGTGCCTCTGTCAGCTGTTCCACTAAGAGCCAATCAGGGAAAATTGGGCCAACTGGCCAATTTGGAAAAATCTCTTTAATATAAAAGATCTCATATTTGCAATGAAAGCATTTTTGTTTGTGTTGTAGGTTTGCTCATGACTTTAAGTATAAGGTGGAACTTGAGTGGACCCATTGAGATGCCCAGGCCAGTCTTTGCCCCAAACGTATGTGCTGGTAGAGCCATAACAGTGCAGGTCTAATTCCGTGAGCCAGTGCATCAGGCAGTGGCAGGAGGAGGAGTGGCAGGAGTTGCTGCAAAGCTGCCGTTAGAAGCCCTCAGCATTTTACTCCACAGCCCACAGTTAGGAAGGGGTGATCCCACTGCCCCCCCACCCCCCCAAAAGAAACAGTTCCTGAAAAACACATTTCATCTCCAAGCTTCAAATGCATTCCTTCCAGAAAATCAAGAGAGCTAAAGTGTTCCTCTTATATTTCTTCAGATATAGGAGATTCCGACTGTCTCTGCTGGGTCTAAAAATACCTTGAGCTCATTTTGACCATGTAAGTCACTTCCAAGTGCCTCTGTCAGCTATGGTCTAGTAAATTGTCCACAGCCAATTAACAAGCCTCAGAACCATCGTAATTAGCTGCAGCTGACACTGGTCAGGATGCGAGGGCTTTATTGGGCTGCAGAGACCTGACATGTCCAGAGAGAGCCTTTGGGCCTCATCACCTGTCTTCAGGCTGAATCTGCTAGGCCGCTCAGGCATAGTCAGTGGTGGATGCTTTCGTAAACTGAACTCTTTCTTGATTTGGGGCCCTAGATGGTGGGCCTTTGTGCTCTACATTACATATCTTTGCCTTGTTTCCAGATCTCATTTTGCTCTCATTTCTGGGTCTTTATACACATGTTCTACCCTCTTCCTAAAATACTTTTCCCCCAAATCTCTCCTCTACATCTCTTCTTCACCAAATAAAATTGCATTTATCTGTAAGTCTTAGATTAGAGCCATAACCGGTTTGGCTCAGTGGATAGAGTGTCGGGCGGACTGAA
>NW_005353595.1:228498-242921 GCF_000412655.1 Myotis brandtii | reverse complement strand
TGATCGATGTTTCTCTCTCATCAATGTTTATAACTCTCTATCCCTCTCCCTTCCTTTCTGTAAAAAATAATAAAAAATAAAAAATATATTTAAAAAAGAATTATGCTATTATTTAAAAAAATCTTAGATTAGATATCACCTCCACTAGAAAGAGGTCTCTCTCCACTCCTCAAAGCAGGTCAGGGTTAGGTGACTTTCCTCCGGGTCCCAGCACACCCTGAGCGCCCGCCAGGGCACTCACCCTGGCACACAGTAGCTGCATGCTCATGTGCTTACTCAGCCCACCAGCCCATGAGTCTGGGCAACCAGGGCCGTATCTGTTGTTCCCATGAAATTCTCAGCTCTTGCTCAGGGCCCAGTTTATACAAGGGCTCATTGATAGGAGCCAAGTGTTGTTCACTATGAGAACAGATATTCCTAAAACTTATTTTTAGTCTCTTCCCACCCAAAAGCTGGACCCTTGAAAATGGACTGACATCATAACATAAGGGAAAAACTAAGAAAAAAAAGAAAACAAAGGATATTACAGTAAGAGTTCAATTCTACTCCATTTAGTAGCTTTAGGCATATAATTTAGCATCCCCACAGTCTTTATTTGTTAAATGGAAATAACAATGCCTTAAATTTTGAAGATACAAAGCTCTTTTATGATCCTTTCAAGAAATAGAATTTCATTCCATGCACAAGTATATTCTCAGTAGGAAGGAGGAATAGTTGGGGAGAAAGGTAAGGAGGGGAACAACCTGGTTCTTTTGTGTCCCAGTGCACATGCGAAGAGTAACAATTAACTTACAAATCTTATAATCTGCTTTTCTCTAAGTAGGTAACAGTCTTAAATCAAGTTGACATCTTCTGGACTCACACATCACTTCTTATTGGCAAGTTATTTGGGATGAGAGGAAAACTTTCTGCTGAGATTAAAAAGGCAAAAGGTAGCCCTGACCAATGTGCTCAGTGGTTAGAGCAGGCTCACACACCAAAGGGTCACTGGTTCAATTCCCAGTGTCAGAGCAAGTTCCTCCTTGAACCCTGCTCACTGTGCTAATTGTTGGGTCCAAGCCCCTCTGCCAGGGGCTGGACCTTCTTGGACGCTGGGTGGTAGACAGAGAAGCCATGAGAGGTTGTACATGTATAAAAAAGTCTTTACTGTAGGAGCCAGTGGCCATATAGCCATTGCTAATAAAGAGCCTCTAGACAAAATAGTTCATCAAAGCGAAGTCCTATATAGTAGGTAGCTGCACACTGGCTAGTTAACAAATCATGTTTCCTACATAGTAGCAGTAGCCTCTGTCCCCATGGCCATTATCTAAGCAGTTGTGCACTGCCTCTAGACCTACAGCCTCTCATAGTAGCCATATTTGAGTTCACTGCCTCAGTAGCCTTAGGAACATATTTCAATACTATTTAGACAAAAGAGGCTTTCCGCCAAATAGTGACATCAATCATCTGTGTAATAGACGGGCATGCTTGTGCAGTGTACTGTGAGAGTGCTGTGTCCTTGCACCTGGGTATAGTATCTTAGCCTTGAATACTTTGATTAAGATTTCCATGCTCAGAGTGGCCTTGGCCATCCGGCATACTCTGAACAAAGCTTCCACACTCTAATTGGCCTTGGCCATTTGGCGGGCTCTGGCATGGCTCCCACACTCAGTCAGGGCACTTACCTGGGTTGCAGGTTTGATTCCTGGTCCCAGTCAGGGCATGTGCAGGAGGCAACCAAGCAATGTATCTCTTTCACATCAATGTTTCTTTCATTTTTATTTCTCTCTCTCTCTCTCTCTCTCTCTCTCTCTCTCTCTTCCCCCCTCCCCTTTGTCCTTTCCACTCTCTCTAAAAATCAATGGGGAAAAAAAGCCTGCAGTGAGAATTAACAAACAAATAAACAAAAAGGCAAAAGGTGCCTCAGACCCCAAACTGTTTCTGGCCTGTGATATTTTGATGATTTTAAGGTTCACAGATTAGAGATCTGTGGATTGCAGTCCTCATGAATTATATATATATTTTGAAATTAAAGAGAAAAGTTCACGGAGCAAAATGTGTTTTGCATTTGGTTGAAACCAAAGTTGTGCAAAAAGGACTAAAAAATGGTTTTTCTTAAAGCAGTGCCTTTTCCTCCTGCTCCCATTTTAACTTTTCTTACTTTTTAAGACTTTGTAAAAAGAGTATGAAATTCAGAACAACAAAATCTTGGATTCGAATAGTCTCAGAAAATAAACTATTGATCATGTTACTTAATTAGTGTGAACCTGGATGTGCTTATTTTGAAAAAAATGAGTTATAATTACAAATCAAGAAAATGAGTTATAATTACACACCTTTTAGAATGACCAAAATTCAAAACATTGATAACATTAAATGCTGACAGATGTGTGGAGAACAGGAACCCTCATTATGGCTGGTTAGAGTGCAAAATGGTGCAGCCACTTTGGAAGATAGTTTGGCAGTTTTTTACAAAACTAAACATACTCTTACTATACCATCTATCAATTGGTATTTACTCAAAAGAATTGAAAACTTATGTCCATACAAATGATTATAGCAGCTTTATTCATAATTACTAAAACTTGGAAGCAGCCAAAATGTTCTTCAGTAGGTGAATGGGTAAACTGTGGTACATCCAGACAATAAAATATAACTCAGCACTAAAAAGAAACGAAATATGAAGCTACAAAAAGACATGGTAAAACCTTAAAAAATGCATATTAGTAAGTTGAAAGAAGCCAATCTGAAAAGACTATGCATTGTATGATTCCAACTATATATCATTCTGAAAAAGGCAAAACTATGGAGACAGTAAAGATTAGTAGTCGCCAGGGGTTGAGGGAGAACACAGGGAAAGGATGAATAGGTGGAGAACAGGGGATTTTTGGGGCAGTGAAAATACTCTGTATGATACCATAATGATGGCTTGTCATTAAACATTTGTCAAAACCCATACAATGTACAACACTGAGAGTAAATTATGGAGTTGGGGTAATTATGATGTATCAATGTAGGTTCATGGCATAACAAATATACCAATCTATGGAAGATATTAGTAATGGGGGAGGCTGTGAATGGGTGGGGGCAGAGATATGGAAAATCTCTGTACCATCCTCTCAGTTTTCTTGTAAACTTTAAAATGTTGTAAAATAATAAGTCTTTTTTAAAAAGACAGTGACAAACTTTATTTGGCAGGGTTATTGTGAATATTAAATTAGTTAATATTAGCCCAGCATTTTGTGTAAACTTGTTGTTATGGCATTTTTGCTAAAAAGCATAACAAACAAAACTATAGTTTGTTTCCAACTAATACTAAATTTGAAATCCAACAATGTTCTAGGAGCACAGGTGGTTTCTCAGTAAGGTTCTTACCCCTGCCTAACTTCTACACATTATATTTGCAATATTTTAAGAGTTTGTTTTAGGAAATATCAGTCACCAGCAAACACAGACATTCGTTCATAGGAAGCAAAAAAATACAAACCAATGGCTAAAAACAAAATGTCTTGGCAAAATATGGTGGTCGTGGTAGTGGTGGAGATGGTGGTGGAACTGGTGGTAGAAGTGGTTGTGGTAGTGGAAGTGGAGGTTCATGCATGATTCATACCATTTATTCTTACACAGAGAAGCAAACTGTATTACTTTCTAAAACAGTATCTTTCAAAAAACATTTTTATGAACATACAAATCTAAATTTCACAGGAAGTTCTCCACTATAAAATTTGGCTTGAACAAGTAGTGGCTGGTGGTTGTGGTGGTGATGGTTGTGATGGTGGTGATGGTGATGGTGGCTATGGTGGTGATGGTGGTGGTGGTAGTGATGGTGGTGGTGGTGGTGATGGTAGTGGTGGTGATCGTGGTGGTGGTGGTGATGGTAGTGGTGGTGATCATGGTGATGGTGGTCGTGGTAGTGGTGGTGGTGGTGATGGTGGATGATGGTGGTGGTTGTGGTGGTGGTCGTGGTAGTGGTGGTGATCATGGTGGTGGTGGTCGTGGTGGTGGTGATGTTGGGGGGTGGGGGGAAGGGGTGATGGTGGTGGTGGTAGAGGTGGTAGTGGTCATTGTGGTGGTGGTCATGGTGGTGGTGATGGTGGTGGTGGTGGTGGAGGTGGTGGTGATAATTGTGCTGGTGGTTGTGGTGGTGGTCATGGTGATCATGGTGGTGGTGGTGGTGGTTGTGGTGGTGGTGATGGTGGATGATGGTGGTGGTCGTGGTGGTGGTCGTGGTAGTGGTGTTGATCATGGTGGTGGTGGTGGTGGTCATGGTGAGGATAACTCGGCAAGTCAAAGGAGATGCTGAAGAGCTAGATCTTAAAAAGGACAAAAAGCACATCCACTCTAACACTCTGGGGAGCAGAAACTACCTGTCATTGGGGCAAAGCATGTGGCTCATAGTCTGAAAAGCTTACAAAAACACTGCTCTAGGTTAGTATTTGCACCATTTGGTATCACCTTTTAGTATTCTGATTGAGTTATTTTAAGAAAGTTATCTCCCACTGGCAAGGGGTGGCTTTGAGTAATGGTCCTCACTTTTTTGCTTCATAATATAATTGCCCTAAAATTGAGGGATGAAAACTGATAGAAAAAAATGCCTGTTCATAAAATTTTAATATTCTGCACTTGGGGCCTACTTGGCTACTGCTGCATGGTTAAGAATAATGAACTCTAGATTCCATTTGGCAAGGATCATCTTTCCTAGTTACTGGCCTGGAGGATGGATTTGTTTTACTTTAAAAATTATTGATTATAAACTTATGGTATTGCCTAGGGTGAAAGGACTAGATGGACTTTTCAAAAATTAATTTTGAGTAAATGAAGGACATAATCAAATCAGCAACTGGGTGAATTCAGGGGGGAAATCAATGAATACTGAAATGTTCAGTGGGCCAAGTTTGTATAAGTCATTTGAAGGGCATCCTTTGACTTCTGCCCTACAATAGCTCTGATAGCGCCCATCTCTGAGATATGTGAGGTGCCTGGGTGTTCTGATACTGACACTGGAATGGTTTCCAAACATGCGATAAATTTTATCAACGTTGCATGGGAGTCAGGCTTCCTAGTAAGGAATGCTGAATTATTTCCTCTGTAAGTTGGGCCAATGCCTTAGGTTAGAGGGAAAACGCTTGTTATAACAAACTGAATTTATAAAAAAAAATTGAACAGGCTCTGTTCCTAGGCCATGACTGATTGAGGCCTTTCATAACACAGGACAGTTAGCATATAGGAGGCCAGGCCCCTCTGTACCATTGGGTCTTCCCCAGCCACAGGCAGTGGTACTACCAAACGGAACGTTCCCTGAGTACAGCCATCCTTGGGAATAGCTTTAGGTCCTCTCAGCCCTCTTCCTTTTCTATCCCTGACATGGCAGTTACTTCCATGAAGGCTTCAACCAGCTTTTGGCACCTACCTTGGGCCCTCCTATCCTTACTGCCTGCCCCAGAACCTCTCTGGAAGTGTGAAGACACAGTGGACAGAGACTGATGGACAACCGCCATCCTCTTACATGTCCTAAATGATTGTAGGCTCCTAGATATGTTCCAGGGGATTGAGCATAATGGTGACCAATTCAATATCCATCTTCCTATTGACTTCCCTCCTTTCCTGTTTTGCTCTCTTGTCTCTCCCTCTTGCTTCCTGGGATCCCTTAATAAGTCAGCTATCTGCACACAAGCCTCTCTCAGGCTCTGCTTTGGGGAGAACCCAGGACAAAACAACCTCCCAAAATTGTCATCTGAAATAAGTCTACCTAAGTAGGATCAGATTTTCTCTCAAAATACTTAAATTTTAAGGAAAAAATAGAATCCTTCAATTTTCTCACAGGTATTCAAACATTCACATTCACATACAAAATAATCACCTTCCTATAAATGGCACTTTGTATTTTCAGAGCTTGACTGTTTTATTAGGCACTTGAAATGGAGTTCTTATTCATTTGTAACTTTAGCACAAACTTCCACTAGAATCTACAGCTCACCTGGCAAACATCCTGGACAGAGGAGTTGGCTCATCAACCTCCTGAACAAGGGAATAAAACTGAGAATAATTCAATTATAATTAGATTCTCATGGTTAAAACATCAGGCCCTCATAATTTAGAAGACCGAGCAGGGAGGAAGTAGCGGTTTGTGGCTAGGATGAGGGAGAAGGTCTTATTAAAGTAATTATTGCCCCATTTATTACCAGATTTCACTGATGGTACATTTTTGTCTGAAGACTTGATGTCATTAGCATTCCAAGTTATTAATTGTTTATTATATGTCTACTAAGCGTGTGGCATTATACTAGGCCAGCAGTTCTCAACCTGTGGGTCACAACCCCACCGGAAAACACATATAATTACATATTGTTTTTGTGATTAATCACTATGCTTTAATTATGTTCAATTTGTAACAATGAGAATACATCCTGCATATCAGATATTTACATTACAATTCATAACAGTAGCAAAATGACAGTTATGAAGTAGCAACGAAAATAATTTATGGTTGGGGGCCTCCACAACATGAGGAACTGTATTAAAGGGTTGCGGCATTAGGAAGGTTGAGAACCACTGTACTAGGCACTGTAGGGGGAAAAAATAGTAAATGTTTTCAGTTTTCAGAGAATTTGCAACTGATTGGAGGAAAAGTTATTAGAAAACAATGTTTGAGTGTAAATAGAATCAAGGTCTAAAGTACTTGGAGAGAGTGAGTTCTCTGCGAATTAAGAATATATCTATTTATAGAAAAACCCTGGGTGTAATGTCATGACTGAGGCTCTACCAATCAGAAGTCAGTCCTGCAGGGGTTGTCTTGGCAATGGCTGTGCCCTCCCCGAGCTGTTTCCCCAAGCTGTTTCCAGTAAGGGTGAGGTTTGAGGCAGGAATCAGTCCTTGGAGCATGGACCCACTTAGTCCTGGGTCCTCTTAGCAACAGCTGCGCCCTCCCCGAGCTGTTTCCCGCAAGGCTTGAGGGAAGAACCCACCCTCAGAGCGCTAGGAGAGCCCAGCAGCAGCCAGTCCTGGGTTGCTGAGGAGGAGGCCATGGCATGGTAGAACTCTGGGTCTTGCCCAACAGAGGCGTGGCCGGCCTTCAAACCAGACCCTGACAGTAGGGAGGAGGGAGCCCCATTCCTCACAGAATCCGCTGTTGGATAGCTTGCTGTCAGTGGCCTGCCAGCCAGGAACCCCATTCATCTGCACCCCGGACCCTGACAGGAGGGAGGAGGAAGCCCCATTCCTCACAGAATCGACAGGTGGCCAGCTTGGTGTCAGGGGCCTGCCAGCTAGAAATCCTATTCATCTGCATATCTGTATAAAGTTTTAATACATTATATCAGAGGTCGTGGCGGTACTGTTTTACCCACAGAGTCTACAAGAATTGCTGCAAATTTATTTCTCGGTGGAAGCACCTTTCATTCCCAATATAAATTACCGATTCCATTAATTGAAACTTCAATTTCTAGACTTGATATAAACAGTGAAGTTGCTAAAACTATTAAAAAGGCCCAACTTCTCATTATTGATGAATGCACCATGGCATCCAGTAATGCTATAAACACCATAGACAGATTACTAAGAGAAATTATGAATTTGAATGTTGTATTTGGTGGGAAAGTTCTCCTTCTTGGAGGAGATTTTCGACAATGTCTCAGTATTGTACCGCATGCTATGCGATTGGCCATAGTACAAACGAGTTTAAAGTACTGTAATCTTTGGGGATGTTTCAGAAAGTTGTCTCTTAAATGATTTATAATGGATCTATTATTGAAGCTACCTTTGGAAATACTATATCTATAGATAATATTAAAAATATATCTAAACGTGCAATTCTTTGTCCAAAAAAATGAGCATGTTCAAAAATTAAATGAAGAAATTTTGGAGTGAACTTGGTCTGCACAGAGCCAACCTCCGTGGGGCAAGTGTTGTTCTGAGGAGCCCCTTGAAAGACAAAATAAAAGAGATATTGATGATTTTATTAAAAATTTTTTTACAGATTTTTATTTTTGAGGTATAAAAATCTGTGTCAATTGATAATATAAGTCCCCTTTTATCATTATCTTACATTTCAAACTCAATAATGTGTCTATTTCTCTGAAGAACTAAGTTCAATTAGCAGACAGTTGTCTCTTTGTTCAATAATAAGTTCTTATATATATTTTTATTTCCAGAAAAATAAACTAGGATAACATTGTATATTAATACTCAGAACTTCTCATTTATTGCTCTCCTGATCAAAGCCTCATCAGATGCATATTTTTATCTGCTAATAAAAGTCTTTTCAATAAACCTGGCTTTAGGCTTTAGATAAATATTAGTTTAGGAATTCTCAAGCAAATTTAGGCTCAAATTCTCTCTGATTACTGCAATTTTTCAACCTATCCTTGCAAATAGGGGTTGAAATGAAGAAATCAGTCATAAAGTAATGAAGATTACAGAGAGATCACAGGTCTTACTCCTTTTCTTATCATATATTGAACCAGATTTTGAATAGTACCTGATAAAATGGGGTGTCATTGGAACTAGCATCCACACACTACCTCATCTCAGTTGAGGATTTAATGGGAAATCCATCTGCCTCCTCAAATTACCTGCACTGATATTGCTCCATTTCATATAGTTCAAAGATAGGAGACAAGCACAGAACCAACCTGGTACTTGCTGTTTTATAGTGATCAATATTGTCTTTTTGGTGTTTTTTTTTTTTAGAGTAGAGAGAAGTAATTTGTGTAGATTGTGGCTTCCTGACTCCTGATTACATGACACAGAGAGCTGTCTGCGTGGAAAAGGAAATTGATTTAAAAGCAGTCAGTGGTTATATCTAACATAAATTTGATGAGTAAAATGAAGAGGCTCTAACTATGTCAAAGTATTTTTTTAATTGCCTGAGCGAAGGCCTGGAAGAACCCTCATTCTGATTTGCTCAGCACAGCGACTGGAACCTTCGCATTGCCCTTTCGTCAATTAGCCTCATTCTCAGGTTCACAAACTGGAGACAGCTCATGCAAAGGAGTGAGAATTGCCTCCAAGTTCAGTTTAACCCATATGGAGGATCCACTATATTCCAGGTACTCGGCTATTCTAGAAGACATAGATGCATCAATTTATTCATTTAAAAACATGTATTGAATGCACATGGCTCTGGGGATAGTCATAAATAAGACAAAGTCCCCTTTGGATCTGAGATTCTAGTGAAAGAGCCAACTACAAAAGTTCAGAGACATGTTAATGATATAATTTGGGGCATAGTCCTTATCCTCTAAAAGCTGATACCCTAATGGGGGAGGTAAATACATATGGGAAGGGGGAAAACCAGCTGGGGATAGAGAGAGCCAGAAGGCCAAGATTCTGTGGTCAAGTGCTATTTCAAATTCACCTTGGCTTACAATTCCCTCTCCTTTGGTTTTTGAACTATGTATTTGCCACCCAGTGACATTGATTATAGAGGCATTTACAGTCCCTTTTTGTGATTTGCATATAATTGCATAGTCCAAGTTCAGATTATTACAATTTCTACACTTTGCTATTGAGTATTGGGTAGAAATCTATGGAACTAAACAAAGTCTTGAGACTTTTCTGGAGTTAATAGGTTGATGCTACTTACTCCAAGATGCTAGAAACCCCCAAAAGCAAAGGTAAGATGATCTGATAAGACCTTTGAGTCCAACACCTCAAGATCAGGGCCCCTCTTGCAGACCTGCTCTTTCCGTTTCTCCAAATAAGCTATCCTTGCCCCTAGCCAACCAACTTTGCCTATACACTCCCCCCCGCTTCTTTTCTGGGAGAGAGTGGGGAAGGATATGTTGTGAAATAGGCAAGACAATTCACTTATTTAAGCACTAGTCAAAGCTGTGCCCTTTGAGCTAAGCCAGAGATCTTCCATTGCCTCCCCCGACAAGTCCATGGGTGTCTTGAGGTCAGTCCAGTTGCCTCATGGTCAGCAGCTCAGTCTGGTCTCCATCCTCTCTGATTTCCCCATGAAGATCTGTGGGGCAGGAGATCCCTGTACCCCAGTCCCTAACTCCACCCTTATTTCACACAAAAAAAGTTGGGGGAATAGAAGTTTAAAAGGAAGTTTGCTAAAAATCTAATACAATCCTAAAAGCATATTTATCTAATAAATAAAAGAGATGGTTTGGTTTCTGTCTCTTGTTCTTTCTCTTGTACTCTCTCCATGGTTTTCTGAATAAATGCTCAATCAGCTTATTAATTGTGGCACCAGCCATGTTTTTTTAAAATAATTTTTAAGTGAAAGTTCATAAGAGAACTTAACAGAAGGGAGACTGTAAGTGCACTACTGGCCTTAACCTCAGTAAGCAGAGGGCTGGTCCAGGCTGGTGGCCCAAAGGCCCAACATCAGACTCTCTCACAGCCTCCCCCTCACCAGGTGAATGAAGGTGTGAGAACCATTCTGCTAAGGTAGAAATTAGATTTTGGTGGTGGTGTTCAAGATTACCATTTCATTCACCATGTAGAAGTGATAAAACATGAAACAAACTGACAATGAAGTTATTTTCAAACCTTGCCATTTGCCTCGGCTACAGGAATACTTGCCAAGTGTAAATTTAACATAGTGAGATTCATTTTTCTTTTGAAATGGAAACTTTAAGGACAAAATGCTGAGATTTTAGACTTATTGTAAGTTGATTTTTTCATAGTTTTAGCTATTTGGTTAAATCAGTCAGAAAATGGGAAGGTCCCAAAGTGAATATAATGTAATTTGCAGAAGTGCCAACCATGCCATTTCCCATAATTCCCAAAGTAATGCTGTCATCCACTTTATTCATGTAGCAACCCTGTGTGTAATGTGTGTACAGACCTCTGCTTACCTTTTAAATACATTTATCCTCTCACATAAACCTCACAATAATCTTGCCCAATAGGTAAAGTGACATGCCTGTGGCCACAGTCAGTAAGGGAGCTAGGATGACACTAGGGGCTGTATAGCTACAAACCTTTAATGCCTGGGGTTTTCAACTTTGTCCTTCACATGTGCCTTAGGACACTGGAGGGTCGAATAGGGACAGGGTCAAGGCTATTCACCTGCTTCTTTCAGCTCATCCACTAGCTTTATCTTTTTTATATATGTGGGGTGCCTCAGGTTTAGAGCTCATAAAATTTACAGCATAACTCAGATGCACAAGGAAAATGCAATTTCTTTATCTGGACTGTAGTTAATGAAGTCTCCTCTAACGGGCCTCATCTGAGGGCAAGCAGAGAAGAGAAAGTTAAATAAGCATCCAGAAGGGTTTAAGTTGAGTTCAATCTAAACAACTGAAAAGGTGATGTGTTTCAGCGAGCCGCCTTGGCCCCTCTTTCCAACCTCAGGGGACCTCTGGGTGTGCCGGGGGAGGGGTATGGCCTGGGTACCGAGCACCCAGATGTTCCCCAGGGCCGAAGCATCTTGGGGTTGATTCTTTCAGCTCCAGCATGCTCCTGGCAAAGCTCCCTGGCTGAGCTGGCCTCCTTCCCACATGACAGCTCTTCTGAGATCTGGCTGTGATTCTCATTTGTTACCCGTCCAAGAAGCCTGTTCTGCAGTCTTAATGAAGTAAGAGACACCTCCTCCCCAGGAAGAGGGGCGCCTCTGGCCAAACTGGCTGCTTATACCAAGTGAGACAATAAGACTTTCTCTGCTTGTCTTAACAAATCCACTCTCAGAAAAGCTGTGAGCAGATCTACTTACACAAAGAGTTGGAATGATAGTTTTCCTCATCCAGTAGACCAGTGATTTGACTGTATCCGTAATTGATGTGAGTCAAAATTGCAGAATGTTAGTACTGCCAATGCTTGAAAGGCCATGTACAACCTTCCTCCCTGCCTTACAGCATGAAGAACCTGAGGCCCAGAGATGAAGCGGTTGGCCATGGTCATATCCTGTTATGGTGAAGTAAGAGCTTGACCAAAGCCTCCTTCAGGTGTGACATTGAAGTTCCTCACACCATCCTGCCCATCAGTTATACACCCCCCTTAGTCAGAATGACAGAGTCCTGTCCCCAGTGCTTGGGCAGGAAAGTGGTATACACATTACACTTTTACCAAATCAAACTGTCGCAAGAATGACTGCAGTTGTGTGGGCGCATAGCAGTTTTCTATGAAATCCTTTGAGCCCAAAGAGCTCAACTGCATTTCTCTTTAACTGATTTGCCCTTAAGTCTATGTCTCTGGTAGATGTTTGAGAGAAGGAAATGGAAGCCACAAAGCAGCTAAAAGATACTTTTCTCAGTTCTTTATTTCTACTTACTGTAGCTTCAAAATAATGCCACCATGGGGGAGCATAATAGAAGTATTTCACCGAAAAATATACAATGAGAACATACAAAAGCTCTTTCCTGAGTACTAATGTGTTGCCTAAGTATCGTATCTTTGCTTTTCCACCCAGTGAATTATCCAAAATAAAGCATAAAAGCGACCATTTTGGGAATGAGATGCCGTACCTAAGAAGGGTAGAGGGTGGGGTAGGGACTTTTAAAAAGACACAAAGTGACTATAAGATACAGGAATATGTCCTCGATTAAAAGTACCTTTCCCCTTACAGTGCACATTACTGGTGCTGGTTCCCGTAGAAACAGAGCCTGAGGGAAAAAGTTTATGAGCTGTGGCTTTAAGCAGGAGGGTAACAAAGGAGGGGGTGCAGGAGAGGGAGGTGAGGCTCAGTGAGTAGGATGGGGGAGTCAGGGGAAGCTTGTGTGATTCTGTTTCGTTCTCCAGATGCAAACACTGGCCTGGCTTTCAAGACCACATGATTCTTCAATGACTTGTGTTGCTTCCAAGGCCATGGAGTCAGAATCTCCAATTCCTTGTCTATCACAGGTAAGAATCCACTCCACCAGGCATCAGTGACCTCTCATTTCTCCTGGGTTGGGTCACCTGCCTTTCCAGGCAGCCTCTAGCAGCAGTGACCTTGTCCAGTGATACAGAGGTAGGAGGGTCCCTCACTGGGGACTGTTATGGATTGAATTGTGCCCCTCTCAAATTTTCAGAACCTCAGAACATGGCCTTATTTCAAAATAATTTTGTTGTGTATATGATTAGTTCAGATGAGGTCATACTAGAGTAGGGTGGGTCCTTCATCCAATACAACTGTTGTCTTACGTATGGCATCTCATTCCAAAAACGGTCACTTTTATGTTTTATTTTGGATAATTCATGGGGTGGAAAAGCAAAGATACAATATTTAGGCAACACATTAGTACTCACGAAAGAGCTTTTGTCCGTTCTCATTGGATATTGTCTGGTGAAATATTTCTATTATGCTCCCCCATGGTGGCATTATTTTGAAGCTACAGTAAATAGAGATAAAGAACTGAAAAAAATATATATTTTAGCTGTTTTGTGCACTTCCATTTTCTTCTCTCAGGGGAAATTTGGATACAAACATGCATAGAGAAAGGCAATATAAAAAGATCATCTAGACACAGTTAGAAGATCATCTAGAAGCCAAGGAGTGAACATCTGAGCCTCGTGGAGGCTAGGAGAGAGGCGTGGAACAGATTCTTCCTCACAATCCCCAAAATGAACCAACCCTGCTGATACTCTGATTTTGGATTCTAGACTCCAGAACTGCAACACAACAAGCATCTGTTGTGTAAGCCACCCAGTTTGTGGCACCTACTTACTTTGTTAAGAAATTAATACAGGGAACGTGCCATTTCCTGCTTCTAATACCATCTCCATGACATTATACAGATAAAGAACCTGGAACTCAGGGTCACTGGGGTAATTTGAAGGATGGCATGTCTTCTGACCTCAGTGTTGAATGTCACCAACTCCAAATTCCTGACCCACAGCATCTCTTCCTTAGTCTCCCTCCAATTTTGCCTAAATCTTCCCCTCAAAAACTGGACTATCCTCAACAAGTTTCATTTGTACTGTACCAAGGTTTTGCCCCTCTCCCAGAAATTTTATATGTTACTAGAGGCCCAGTGCATGAATTAGTGAACAGGTGGAATCTGGCCAGCCCACCCTGATGGGGGCCAATTGGGGCCAGGTGGCAGGGAGGAGGGGACATGGGAGGTTGGCCAGCCAGCCCTCCCCTCGATTGGGGTGGGGGCATTCGGGGCTGGGCCAGTGGGGGGGAGCACTGGAGGTCAGCTGGCCGGCCCAACCCCCAATCAGGGTGGGAGAGCTGATCAGGGCCCTGGTCAGGAGGGTTGGCTGCCACAGTGCATGTCATAGCGACCAGTTGTTCTGGTCATTCCGTCATTCCAGTCGCTTGGGTTTTATATATATACTAGAGGCCCGGTGCACAAATTTGTGCGCACTCAGGGGGGTGGGGAGGAGGTCCCCCAGCCCGGTCTGTGCCCTCTCGCAGTCTGGGACCCCTCGGGAGATAACGACCTGCTGGTTTAGGCCTGCTCCCGGGTGGCAGAGGCCAGGCCCAATCCCTAAGTGCAGCCCCTGGTCAGGCTCAGAGCAGGGCCGATTGGGGAGTTGGGGCGCCGCCCCATCATGCACAGAGCAGG
>NW_005353595.1:187471-228432 GCF_000412655.1 Myotis brandtii | reverse complement strand
AAGCATGGGGGTCAAAAGCATAGATTTGGTTGTCAGAACAGTGCTTAATCCCTCACTCATTGTCAAACTTTGCTAAAGCTAAAGAACCAGGAACTTCTCTTCTAAATGGGGCACTAATGTTCTTCATTGTGCAGGATTAAGTGAGATTGTAAAAGTAAAGCACTTAGCACAATTCATAATACATAAACACCTCAATTAATGAGAGCTATTAACCATAACTGTTAGGGAGTTTCATGCATCAAGGAGCAGGGTGGGGAGGGTGTTCATGGAGCCTTTACAGCTCTCTGAAATTAGACCAGACAGCTGTTTGCTCAGTTATGTAAGTCTAGAGTCACACATATAGTCACCCTTAAGCCAAATAATTACATGACACCTATGTGCTTTGGAAAGTCTTAGAAAATATGAAATTTCAACATTAAAATGAAAGGGTTTCATAAGAGACAAGATGTGATACTCAAGAACCAGGTCATGTCCCTGCATCTTCCAGAAGGAGGAGGAAGCAGCAAATATAGGTCAGGAATTTGGAGTTGGTGATACCCAATATTGAGGTCAGAAGACATAGCTATCCTTCAAATTACCCCAGTGACCCTGAGTTTCAGGGTCCTTACCTATATGGTATCGTAGAGATGGTGTGGTTATGCACAAGTATACTCTGCCCCTCTCTGGGGGTTGTTTATAATTCTCCACCCCAATACATCAAACTTGTCCCTGTGACTTGCTTTGACCAATAAATAGTAAGTGGATGATGGCCATGCTCTCAGGCCTTTTCCCACCGCTGGATCATACAAGGATGTGTAGGATGGAGTCTCTGCTAGCCTGGTCCTGAGTGTCAATGACAAGTAGCTCACTTTTGTGTTCTAACATGGGTACGGACTGTAAAGAAATGAACTAACTTTGCCTTTTTAAGACTGAGGATCAGGGTTGCTGGTTTCCACAGTACAACCTAGCTCAGCAGGACGGATGCAGTTGGAAAGTCAGACATGTGCATCACAGAGCTTTGATACAGAGCTTCGCAAATGCAAAGTGCCCTTCAATTAGAGGACAATACTTAGAAAAAAAATAAACTTCCATTTCCATGAGTTATTCTCTACTCCCACCCCCAAAATTATGTGTGATCAATAACTAAATGTTAGTGGAGGGAATAAAATGATTTGCCAAACTTCTTTCTCTCAACGTTGACAGGAAAGTAGATAAGAAGCAAAATCATTCACAATTGACATAAAATGAAGCACCCCGGAAACTGTTTAAATCAGGTTTCCCTCCTTCCTGCTATCCCAAGTCTCTACCTTTTAATTTTTGCCTTTTCTTCGTATTTCAGATGTCTAGACGGGCTACTTAAAAATCATGCTTCTCTTTATATTTGACAGGAAACCCATCGGATATGCACATGAAGTCACAGTGTTCTAGGCAAAAGGGGAAAAAAAGGAAAGAAGAAAGATAAGGAGGGAGGGAAAGAGGGAAAGGGAGAGGAGGAGGAGAAAAAAAAGAAGAAAATATAGAATCAATGATTTAGTAGGCACTCATTTATTACCCACAGAACTCATAATATGAATTGTTTATTGTGTAAACAGTATAACATGGGCATTTTTTATCCATGTGGGAAATTTACCAATGATCCTAGAAGAAAGTGGAGACGGAGGAGAAAAAAAAGAAGAAAATATAGAATCAATGATTTAGTAGGCAGTCATTTATTACCCACAGAGCTCATAATATGAATTGTTTATTGGGTAAACAGTATAACATGGGCATTTTTTAAAATCCATGTGGTAAATTCACCAATGATCCTAGAAGAAAATGGAGATATTTTCATTTTGTTTTCCTCAATGTACAAAGTGTTAGCATGGGTCATTAAAAGAAAAAGAAAACAAGATAACCCCCCCCAAACGCAGATGACCTAGTATTTCACATTTGTGTTTATATTTGAGAGTGAATGCCCCAAATTCTAGTCATTCACTTCAACCAACTAGTGAGACCACACGGAAGACTTCGCCCAGAAGTACCTAATTTCCTGTTCCACACCCCGCTTCATCCTTCCCTGATCCGCTCCAGATAAACAATTCAACTCACAGATTTTTTTTTTCCTGCAGGTCCCTGAGAAGGCGGCTTTACCTTTTCTCTTTTGAAAAATGCCTTCTATTTGGCTTGCGCCTTACTGGAAACAAGATATCAATTGTTTTTAAATATGGGCTACTGTCAAGTCTCCTTTCCTCCAGATTCTTTCTGATTTACAGATTGAAATTAAAAGGAAATAAATGGTAATAATGTTAAACAAGACAACTATTAGGAAAACTGAGCTGGAGAGGCCTGAGGCGAAACAGCTGAAGAAACCATAGCTCAGAGATGGTCTGTTTTAGAGCATCAGCCACTCCTGGCTGGTCAACTTGGAAATATGCTGCTTTCAGAGTGAATAAGCCAGGACTTTCAGGAGGTGTGGGACTTGATTGATTTGAGTTCCTGAACCACTGTACTGTCACTATGTCACTACAGAGACAGTAAATAGATCAGATCGTGGTTGCCAAGGCTTAGGGAGGAGAGGAAAAAAAAAATAGAACACAGAGGATTTTCAGGGCAGTGAAACTACTCTGTGTGATACTATAATGATGGATACATGTCATTACACATTTGTCAAAACTCATCGCATGTACAACACTGAGAGTGAAGTGTAACGTAACCTATGGGTGCGGGGTGATTCTCACGTGTCCCCTTTACCACTCTAGTGGAAGATGGCAGCAGGGAAGGCTGTGCGGGTGTGGGATGCTCTAGGAATACATTTTATTCATACACATATTTTTTTACTTTGGGAAATCCAAAATCTATATTTATCTTAAAGTAAATGGCCATGTTATACTTGTCAGTGCTTTTTCTTTCTTAGTAATATGTAAAATAATGATGTATCTTATAGTCAGCATCTTAGATTTCACAAAATAGTTAAAGCAATAAACTATAAAAATAAGTGAAGCTTCAGCCCAGTAGGGAAGACATATTTAAATGAATTATCATGCCAATAAAGCTAAAATTATCACTGTGACCAGTGCTTTAAAAGGATGGAACATGGAGTTTTGAGAGGCAGGCTCCCAGAGGAAGTGGCAGTGACCTGAGAATTAAGAACGGCAGGAATAGTAAGCGTTAACTAAATAAAGTAGTCCAGGTGGAGGGAGCTACAAGGCTAGAGCAGAAGAGAATGTGAGGCAGGGAAGGCAGTGTGAGGGAGGGCAAGGAGCAAGGGACAGTGTGATGTGAGGTGAGCCTGGGAAGGTGGAACGGCTCCATGGAAGCACCCAAGTGCCAAAACCAAATAAATGGTGGGCCAGGAACTCAAAGGGATTTCTGGGATGGAGATAAAAACTGTCCAGTCATCTGAATCAAGGTAGTCATACAAGCCATGGTGGGGATGACATAACCAAGAGGTCTGATTCTAAACATAGGCTGCACTTTAGAATCCCTCTGGGAGGCTTTCAAAAATCCAGAATGGCTGGTTTGTTCACAAAACCAATTAAACATCTTTTGTGGGGGGCAACTCTGGAATCAATATGATTCTTAAGGTTCCCCATGTGATATTCCAGTTTTTGAGAACCACCAGCCTAGACTTAAATACAGAACAGGAAATGAGAAAGGGGCTAGTATGAAGAGTTGAGAATTCTGATACTGTTGGTAGAGGAGGAAGTTACAAAGAAGACAAATAAGCAATGGCCAGGTGATGGGGGAAATCGAGGGAAAGCAAAGTTACAGAAGCCAAGATGAAAGGAAGGAGTGTCAGCAGTGCTGAATGAGCTTAAAGTTAAACAGGTAAGGACTGAAAATATCCTTTGGGGCTAATTACAGAGAGGTCATTGGTGACCTTTACGGGAGCTGTTTGTTGGTGTGATGGAGTCAGAAGCCAGATAATGCTGAGGATCAAGGTGGAAGTGAGAACAAGTATCAGGGACTCATTTTTTTTTTTTGGCAAGTGGAAGTAGATTGAGATTGTTGAGGTAGAAACAGTTTTATTTAGCTTTTGTTAATGAGAACCATCTGACACTGGTTGAAAGTTAAAAGAGATCGAAAGCTTTAATACACAAGTTATAATAATATCCATTTTCTGAGAATCTGGGGGAAAGGACGACCCAATATAAGGGAAAGGGGCTGGGTTTTGATAGGAAGAGGGGATGACTCCTCTGTTGTAATGAGAGGACCAGGAATGAAAGTGGTTTAGGTAGATGTATAAGCAGATTTTCACATGCAATTGTAGGAAGAGAAGGGAGTTCTTGTGCAAGTTCCACCTTGCATATGAGAGCAGCTCAAAAATTCCTTATTAACCCGTCTTGTGACTCCACTATCTCCAACATGTGGCTTCCAAGGTTGACAAGTTGACATGTGCCTTCCAAGGGAGGAAGGCCTAGAATCAACACACAACATTTCTAACCATAGTTTACTGGCCAGAACTCAGACATAAGTTCACAAGAAAAACAGGAAAACAAATCTGTTTCTGGTCTAGAAGGCAGAAAAACCAGATTTAGTAAATACATAGCCTCTGCCATTCTATTATCCCATCAAATCTTCAATTTTTAGACTCATCAAGATAGCTAATACTTTAATCATTCTACTTCCTTCTGACAGCCCTCTCCTGGCTCCTCCCCTCCAAGTCCATCCTCTTCCTCATGACCTGATACTTGAATTCTTTCAATGACATCAACTCCCTTATGTACTTGTCATTTTCTTATACATATTTTGAAAAGTATTAACCACAGATCGATATAACCCCTCTAATTCTCAGCTCCTATAACTAGATTGCTGGGTGCACACACACTCATGAACACACACACACAAACACACACACACACAAAACCAAGTGGATTGGTGCCACCAACATTTCATCTATTCCAACATCAATGGGGTCCCAATGTTGCTGGGCAATACTCCTACATATTTCTAATCAGCTCTCTTCCTCTTTACCCACAGTAACTATATCAAGGCTCTCTAAACTGCTTTTTATAGATCTTCATTCTTAACTTTCAGTATATAATTTTATTTCAAACATCACAGGGAAAAAATGAAGTCAGCATCCCTGGTCTACAGAGAACAGTCTTTAAGCTGCTTCTAAAAGACGCGAGAGCTCCCCTAGGCAATGCATTTCTTCATGCATTGGTGAATGGAGTGTCTTCTGGGTCCTCTCGGGGGTGGTGTGGGTTTGCAAACCTTACTAGATACATACATCCTAACATTGCTATCTCCTTACATCCTTGAATTTCTTCTTCTCCATTATAGCAAGGAACTTTTAACAACTTCTTTTCACTTAGCATGGCCCACTATTGTGTCTAGATTTTATGGAACCAAGCAAAGAGGTAGAATATATTGAGGCAATATATTGAATTCAGCGCCTGGTTGGTTCATGCATATTAATAAATTCCGTTTCATTTAGTATTATGACCCTTTCCTTGATCTTGTATGCTTCAAATTCCTTCCCTCTGATCTTTACTAGATTTTTTTCTGAAATAATTAGCAAATTTTTATACTAGTAATTATATTTGGTGTGAAAATAATGTCCTCCTGGGTTTAATTTTGTAAATGGCCCACTGATGCATTCTGGGATTTGACTCTAGTTACCTGCAGGGGTTGGGAACATTGGTGCGATTGGGAAAGAGGCGAATTAGCTCCTTGCTAAGTCATTGCAAAGCTTTTAATAAGGGACACAACCTCATTAGATAGGGAAAGAGGACTGCTTTTCAGAGCAAGAAAGGTTCAGGGAGAACTGAGGGCTTAGAGGACTCTAAATCATCTGTGTCAACTTGACTGGGCCATGAGGTGCCCAGATATTTGGTTAAGCATTATTTTGAGTCTGTGAGAGTGTCCTGGATAACTTTACATTTGAGTCAGTAGACGAGTAAAGCAGATTCCCCTCCCTAATGTGGGTGGGCCTCACCCAATCTGTTGAAGGACTGAATAATACAAAAAGGCTGAGTAATGGAGAATTCACTCTCTTTGCCTGTCTTCAAGCTGGATATTGGTTTTTTCCTGCCTCTGACTTGGACTGGAACTTACACCATTGGCTCTACTGGGTCTCAGTCCTTCAGACACAGGCTGGGACCATGCCATTGGCGTTCCTGGGTCTCCATCTTGCCAACTGCAGATCTTATCACTTCTCAGCTCTATAATAGCTTCAGCCAATTTCTTATAATAAATATCTCTAAATAATCCATACCAATGCCCCATTCAACTCTTCCCATAGGTCTCCATTTTTTTCTGAGAGCTTACCTCTTTCTGATGCATGCCCTCACTTTTATATAAGAAACCTAGTAAAGCATTGATATCAATAATTTTGTAATTCAGGAATATGTAGGATTAAACTTGATGTTTGGTTTTAGTCTTTCAACCTTAGATAAATTAGACTTGGGTAATTCCTGATTTGATTTTTAATTCCTGAATTGCAAATGTGAGCTTGATATTCTCCTGCTTAAAGCTGTCCAGTTCAAACAAAAGCAAACTCCTGGCCTATTAAACATGATTTTATGGAGTCTTTTGTCAGGTTCTATGGTAGCTACCTTGTCTTCAATTAGAACTCCATTTCAGATGACCATAGTTGATAATTTAATTAACTCTTTTGCCAAATTCTGTTATGATTTACTGAAGTCCCAATACCTAATACACCTAGTACACTGCCTTTGGACTTAAAAAGAACAGGTACAAACTGTCATTGTGTACAGACTGTCTTGGTGCCAATCTGTGCATAGGTCCAGTTCCTTTGGCTGCAAATGAAAGAGAACGGTCATTCGCTTAGCTTTAAAAAAACCAAGGAATCCAGAGGTGGTATGGCTTCTGGGGTGGTTATTTCAATGGCTTGATCACACTGATAAGGACCCAAGTTCTTTTCAGATTTCTACTCTCTGCCATCCTTAGCATATCAGCTTTTCCTTGGGCCAGTTCTCTTGATGGTCACAAGATGGCTGTTGCAATTCCAGAGACACATGCAGACACTACAAAGTCCAACAGAAGAAAAGGATCGCTGCTTTCCATGTCTTTTTTTTTCTCAGAACAAGAAAAACCTTTCCCAGGAGTAACTTCTGCCCCATATCTTATGGACCAGGACTGATTCACATGCTATGCACAAACTGATCATTAACAGGAAGAATGAAATGCCATATCAGCTTTCACTAATCAGAAGATAGGACCACCTTCCCTGGGCGAATGAGTATACAAAGGATGGTGGATATCAGAACAGAATCTGGGCTCTACCATCAAAGAAGAAAGAGAGAATTCAACCAATAGTGTCTGCTCCAATGATGATGATTCTGGACAGAGAATAGAGAATGCACAGCACCTGGTTTTTTTATTCTTGCTACCCAGTCTCCACCCTACATCCTGTGGACTCACCAGTTACCCACTCCATCTCCGCCCCAGCCCCAACTTCCCACTCCCATCCAGAGACTCTCAGCATCCCAATCTCTTTGGAGTGTTCCTTAGCTTACCTGTTTTGCATTCATTACCTTATTTTGATTTTCAATCCTCACCATAGTCCTGAGAATTGGCCAGGGGAATGTGCAATGATTTCCACTGGACAAGTGGGAAAGCACACCTCAGGGACATTTCCTCTGCTCCCCAACATCATACTCAGTAAGTGGTGGACACGTCAAACCACCTCCAGGACTCCAGAACTCTGCAAAGATGGCGACCTCTGAATATTGTCACCACAATTGTATAATAGAACCTTTTAGTGCTAGAAAGGGTTTGAGAGGTTATCTGTCCTCAGTTCAATAATGAAGATACAGAGGTATCTGAGGAAGAGCTCATCAGGCTGGTGGTCACAGGACAGGCCTACAGCCAGGACTGCAGAGGCCCCGCCCAGAAATCTTCGTTCTCTCCTCACATCGTCTACACTTTGGAGCCCTTTATTTCTGAACACTCTCCTTTACCAGGGGAAAGCAATTACGTTTATGAGCAGCAACTCCTGAGTTTGAAGCCCTTCAATTTAAAGCCATGGGGAAAAATAATTACACTGAATTGAAGTCACAGCATTGAAAACACTGATATCCACCAGGGCCTTTTTTTCTTCTCTCCAGTGTGTTTGGGAAGGGAATTAATCGTGAACACTTTTACCTTAGCAACCCACTTAGCTGGAGTCGGAATGAAACATTTTGGGCAGTAAGAATTCACTCAAACATGCAAAAAGAGGCTAACAAACTAAAAACATTCCATGACGATGCATAGAATATTTCCTCCATGAAGATCACAGATTCTTTCATTCTGTAAGTTCTCGGGGCTCTGGGCCTGGCGATCCAGAGAAACTTGATCTGAAGCGCAGTTTATGAGCTATGAGTCAATTCTACACCTGGGCTTCAAAAATATTTGTGAGAGGCCATGTCCACTGGCCCAACTGAGCTCCTTGACCTTATGTTCTGTTTTAAAATGTCTGACCCGCTGCCTGCTGTTGATATAAGCAAGCATCTGCTGTTGCCCTGGAGAATAAGCACGTTGCTTTTGGAGATCTGGCCTAGCAGCGAGGATACTGGACTGGGCGCCGCTAGGTTTAATCCAGAGGAACCCCTCTTCTCTTGCATGGCCTCTCTGACAGACACTGAATACCCAAAAATCTGCAGAATGACCTGTGGATGGTAAAAGGCCACAGAAAGGTGGAGCAGAGGGAAAAGCTGAAATACAGCTTCTTATAGGTTATGTTACTGGATTCTCCCAACAGTCCTAGAGAGTAGGTAATGCTGTGTCCATTTACAAATGAGGAAGTTGACTTAGAGGAATTAAGTGGTTTGCAAAAGGTCAAAACGCTAAATAAAGGGGGCAGGACTAGATTCAAATCCCAAGGCTCTTTTCAGCATAGGATACTAGCTAAAATCCTCATTTACTCTTTGAAAGTATAATGATTTGTTCTTTCTGGATAGTGACGGGCATCTTCTTGGGATTAACTGTGGGTGTGAAAGAAGTCAAGAGACCTATTGGGCACATAACTGGACTCTGTCCCGGGGCCTAAGATCTTAGCCACACCTGGTGGCCAGGACACCCACCGGCTCGTGTACTGGAAGATGGGGCAAGAGCATGGCTCCCAGATTCAGCCGCGCAAGTTGGCCCTGGATCTGAGAACCACCTCCAAGCACCTACCCTCAGTGCGAATGACCAGATTAGTTCTTTCTGTTCGGCAAAAACTTCCTGTGCATTCTCTCCTCTGTGCCCAAGTGCTCTTCACCTCTTGCTGAGAAAGCCCTGCCTGCAGCTTCCTGCATATGCCATTTTCCCCTTTCCGTGGCTCAGCTCCAGTGATCTCTTCATGGGAAGCATTTCCAAGATTGTCTCAGCCCTCGGGGATGGCTCTTTTCTCAGAACAGTACTAGATGACTTCCCTGCAGCACCTTAATCCTCACAGACCTTGACACTGACTAAGCAAGATTAAGGAAGCGATTCAGATCATGACGTGCCTTTACTCAGTGCCTCACAACTGCAACTCCTGCCTACCTCTCCAGCCTCATCCCCTCTCAGGCTCCAAACACCCAGGCTTTCTCCCAGTCCTTCGAATACACTAAATTCACTCCTGTGTTAGAGACTTCGTACTGCTATTGCCTCAGCTTAGATCCTTCCACTAATCTCCCTCCCTTCCCCACTCTTCCCATGCCAGAATCTTTCTTACCACTCATGCCTCAGCTCAAATTCCCCTTCCAGGCAAACCTTCCTGACCACACTAAGTAGTTCCCTTACCCAAATGTCCACTTTTACTCTCTATCCCAGTTGCCTGTTCTATTTTCTTCAAGACACCTGCCACCATTTGACATTACCTTGTCCATTGATTTGGTCATTTGCTTACCCTCCTCATGCCCCATTTAATATGAGCTACATGATCACAAGGACCTCATTTTCTTAATCCCCACTGGCCCCACAGTGCCCAGGACATTGCCTGGTTCCATAATTATTTGCTCACTGATATAGAAGAAGGGAGAGGAGTGAGGATAGAAAAAGGGAAAGGGAAAGCCTGCGGCATTGGTGATGTTAGATGTTGCTCTATAACCTTTAAGTCTTGTATATGTTTTATCTTGTTTAATTCTCATAACAGCACAAAGAAATCAAAACAATAATCCCATTTACAGGCAGAAAATGGTAACACTTATTGAGTCCTCTTCAAGCACTTTGTTTTTAAATGGAATTAAATGACAAGGAAAGAATAAAAGGAAGAGCCACAGAATCTCAGAGTAAATTTCAGAGGCCAGATATGAACTCCAATAGTCTGGCTTCAGAGCCCATGCTCTTTACTAACACACAAAGTCCACTGATTCAGAGGAGTTAAGTCTCTTACATCATAAGGGACCCAGATATCTTACATGGTTGAGTACTGGACTCCAGCCCATTGCTGCCTTGCTTTTCCTTCTACACCCCACCAAGTACCTAGTAGTAAGAAGTAGGGGGTTGGGGTGAAGGAGGGAGAGGAGTTAATGAAAGGGGAAGGGGTGCAGGATGAATCTTCCCCTACTTCCTCCATGCCCTAGATGTTTTCTCTTTGCTCCACCAACACCCTGCTCTGTCTATGCCAGGGGAACACTAACGTGTAAGGATCCCACCAGAGCACTCTGGCCCCTCTTGCTTCCTGCTGAGTTCAGCCACCAGAGGAGAGTGGTAAGAGTGAAAACTGGCAGAGGTGTGAAAGAAAGGTATTTAATTCCCCCAAATCTTGGCTGGGGAGGCAGAGGCCACATCTCCCATAGCATAGCCCTCGCCTCAAGGCTCCTAGCCCTTCCGCCTGGGGTGATAGTAGCAGTCCTCTCTGACTCACCCCAGGCCACTGAACTATCCACTATTTCTGGTGGTTTCCCTACACCTCTCCCCACCTTTGAAAACTGTCCCTGTATTCAAGGCTCTTCAGGACTCACATGTGTACTTGTGTCCCGTTAGAATTTTTGTTTACACATTGCACTCACAGTTTGCCGGTGAGAGACTTGAGCTGGCCAGTCTTCTATTCTATAGTCACCGGGTGATTGAAAAGCCTCCACTCAGGAAACAGGCCTGTTCTGTGAACAGAAAGGCTCTCCCATTCCTATTCCTGTGTTTGCAAGAGTTAATATCATCCTTGAGAGTTTCCTTTCTGATCCAAGTGATTTCTTCACGAGGAGGCTGGCCATTCATGAACCCATTTCTGAGGATCAAGTAATTGGCCCTTTGTCTTCTACAAACTTCATTTTCATCAGATGTTTCTGTTATTCCTGCAACTGTTAAGGTGACATAGATATAGATGATAGATATAGATTTAGAGATAAAGATAGAGATAGAGATAGATAGAGATAGAGAATGTAACTGATCTTTATAGAAACTACAATTTACTAGTTTTTTTATAGTCAAAATAATTTTGTTTTAGGTACAAAGTTATTTAAATTCAGGAAACCAGATAAAGAAACACTCCTAAAGCAAAACTATGTTTTATTCCTGCATGTCACTTTCCAGTCCTTATACACACAGATATTCTTATTTTTATACATACCTATACATGGCATATATGCGATTTTGTATCTTTCTCTATTGTTATATCATAATCATGTCTCCATAATTACCATGTGTAATGATGGCATGGTAGTCCATGGCATAGACACCATAATTTTCAGAACCATTTCTATTTCCTGAATGACATGGTAGAAAGCATCCTGGTTTAGAGTCAGACAACCAGACCCCGATCCTCACTCTCTCAGACACTAGCTGTAAGACTTTCTTGGAGTCACTCAACCTTTCTGTATCTCAGCTTCTCAGCCACCAAATGGGAATTATATAACACATGCCATTTCCATATCACAGAAAGCTTGTGAAGACTGAGATAATTGGTATGAAAATGTTTCTCAACTCCATAATGGTATACCCCTTGGTAACTGTATTACATCATCCTTTTTAACTTACTTCATAGTGCTTATCTCTATCAGAAATTATATAGTTTTAATTATTGTTTCTTGCTTCTCTTCTCCAACTAGAATGTAAGTGCCATAATAGTGAACTTTGCCTGTCTTATTCCCTCTGGAATGTCCAGAGCCTTGAATCTCCAGAGCCTGGCACATAGTAGCTTTGAGAAATATTTGTTCATGTATTTTCAACAGCTTTCATTCCCACTAAGTAGACAATGCTGTTCTAAGTACCAGCTGTGCTTCTGAATGAGGCAAAACAATCTAGGGCTGGGAGAAACAATCAAAAGGAGGTTTTCAACCCCGGTTCTTAGTCTGTCGCTCAGACTCCTGCGTGAACTGTTGCTCAAGTCCATCAAAGAATGAGGATTGAACATGATCTATACTTAGATTGTGGTGATTATTGCACAGCTCTGTGAATATGCCCAAGACCACTGCGCAGTACACTTTATGTGGGAGAATTTTATGGTATGAGGCGTCGGCTCTCAGTGAATACAGGTTCACAGAGTGGAGGCATCCTTACTTTCTCCTTGTCACATGTCTTATTCTCACAACTCGCCCACCACGCTGGTTGAAAGACTCGTTTATTAGTCCACTTGAGCATGGGAAATATGATAAGAGCTGAAACACAGTTGACACTTTATTCAGGCTGGACCCTCCGTGTTCAGCAGTGACAGGCCCAGCTGAAGAAACATATGCTAACTCAGATCCCAGCCCTGGAATGCCAGGCCCTGCCCTCTAGAGTAAAGCCTCTCTGATAATAGAAAAGAAAAGCAACCTAAGTTTTGCTGACTGTGCACATTCTAAAACATCCAAGAGAGAAAAAGAAAGAGAAAGGTAACATTTGCCAATTCAAAAACAACTGCTATTGGAGAAAAGCAAATCATCTTTTCTGAATATCTTGGGAAAATTTCCAACTTATTGAATACATATTGACCAAATCACTAAATGTGAAAAACTTTTTATCTTCTGCTTACTCAGCGATAACCAAAAATAAAGTATCCAAATAGATATAGATAGATATAGATATATAGATATAGATATTGATTTCAGAGAGGGAGAAAGAGATAGAACATCAACGATGAGAGAGAATAATTGACTGCCTGCCTCCTGCATGACCCCTACTTGGGATTGAGTCTGCAACCTGGGCATGTACCCTGACCAGGAATCAAACCATGAGCTCCTGGTTCATAGGTCAATGCTCAGCCACTGAACTACCCCAGCTGGACTCCAAAGAAACTTTTTAATCCTCATTATGAATGTAGCAATTAGCACTGTCCACAATAACTAGAAGGTGCTCAATACATATTTGTGGAAGGAAGGAAGGAAGGAAGGAAGGAAGGAAGGAAGGAAGGAAGGAAGATAGGGAGGGTAGAAGGGAGAAAGGGTGGGAGGGATGAATGAATGAATAAGCGTGTATTATTATAATGATACACACATTCAAAACATTTTACTATAAACTAGATCTTCCTAGAACATGCCCGAACCATTTCTGATTCACAGCCTTCATTCTAGCTGTCCCTCTGGTGGAGTTCTCCTCTTCCTGAACTTCGTAAGACTTACTCTTCCTGCCATTCATATCTCAGCACACAGTTCACCTCTGCCAGGAAGCCTTCCCTACCACCTCAACTGAGGTAGCCACCGCATTGCTCTTATGTCACCTATTTTTTTAAAATTTATCTTTATTGTTGAAAGTATCACAGATGTCTAATTTTAAATTCTCCGTTTAGCACTTTTCTACGTTACTCTCAAGCATCCATTGTGTGTGTGCTTGTTTTCAGTCTCCCCCATCATAATGCAAACTCTGCGTGCAGAATCCTTGTCTGTCTTGTTTACTAGCGATCAGAACATTACCTGGCACATAACTGATATTCACTAGATAATTGTCAAGTGACTTAATGAACTGTTGTTGGTCCAATACCTAGCAAAGAGCCTGGCACCTTGTGGGAGCTCATTAGATACTTTTTGAGAGAAAAAATTATCTAATTAGAACAGAAGAGAGAGCAGCAAAAGTTTGCCCAATTGCCAGAGGGCAGAAATAGACAAGAAAAGCAAACATCCCATGCAGTATGGCTTTGTTATATGTCAGCCTTCCTGCCACTCAACTGTCATTCATTTCATTCTTACACATGTGGAAGTGGATTTATTACGAACCTTAAAAGCCTCCTTCCCTGCTCCAATGTCACGTCCCTACTGTTGAGAGCCATAATCGAAGAAGGAATCACAGAATTTCATCAGTTATAGACCATGGCTCCCCCAGCATGGCCCAGAGATACCACAGACTCTGCATATGTCACTGGCTGCCTAGCTACTGTCTGGTGTGGGCTGCCACACTCTCCCAATACCCCATGCCACATGCCTGCGTATTCCCCTTCCAGCTATCCCAGCACCTACAACTGGGAGAGCTTCCTCACCACACCACTCTGAAACTCAAAACTTTGGGGGAGAAAATTGCTTTCTTTTTTGTCTCCGAAAGTAATAATTAAATATTACCATTATACTGTTCACCTTTGAATAAGTTGCTTTAAAATAATCCCCCTTTCATGAATAATATAGGGAATTTTTGGACAAATATGAAAGACAAAATTAAATTATTGAAAAGTAGAAATCTTTATCCCCTGTGATTGAACAATGGAAGCCTGATTTTTGGAATACTGAAAAATGAGTGCATTTTTAAAAGATGACAATTTTCTATGTCATTGCTCTGAATGTTCATTGAACGTTAGAAATACACTTTTGCAAAGAGTTCATCTTTGCTAAATCTTACCTCTATATTATAAGAAATCTTTCTATTGCATGAATGTGTCAGTAGCATCTGATTCTCTTTACTATAATGCACCTGTTAACCTGTTGACTACGACTCATTATTTCAGCACATGTTTCAATCTGGCTTAGTCAGTAGCAACTTCAAATGGCCACATTGAATGGAATGGAGGGTTTCATTCTGTTAAGTCAACCTTCAACTCTCAAATAACCTCCCCTCATCCATCTTTACAGCTCATGCTGATCCCCTCTCCTCACTACCCCGCACTCAAACCACTCCACTCCTCACTATCACAAATGTACCTGCTCTCTTGCCTTTCCAGGACTTTGGCATTGCAGACCCCTGTGACTAGAACACTCATTCTTTCCTTCTTTGCCTCACTAATCTCTACGCATCCTTCAGGTATCAGCTTAGATGAAACTCCTTTGTGGAGGTTTGTGCTCACACCTCTGCTGTCACCCCCATAGTTCTATTCTTCTCCTATGTTAACCCTTTCACGTGGTGATTTAACGTTGGTCCTCACCTCCGGACTCTAAGCATCATGAGAGCAGGAACAGTGTATGTTCACATGCCACTATATTTCTGGCACATAATAGACACTCAATAAATAATTGCCAGTGATTGAATGCGTTAAGTCAATAAACACACAAGTGGACTGGAGTATTTTGATGTACGTTAGAACTCTCTGAGGTCCATTAACAGAAGGAAATAGTACTTCCATTTTACCTCCTGTCTTAAGTCAAACTTAATTTTTGCTAATAGAAATAACAACTTTCCTATGCAAATTGAAGCACTATATCTTGCACCTTTTGAAATAGTCCATTACATTTAGTCACAGTATGAGCCTGTCCATGTATAGAAGAATGAAACCTGGGGCAGTAGTTTTCATAAGTTACGTGATACTAGAAGATTGCTCCTACCTTTGGGAAGTTTAATGAGATAGAAAAAGTGGGATGAACCAATAATTGATAAACAATGAGGTGGTTCAGTCAGGGAAAGATGTTTGTGGATAAGGAAGTCCTGATTACACTTATAAACAAGTCTGTACCATTCCCATTTGACCACAGAATCCTTTCTGGGCACGCAGAAGAGTGAGGTGGCTGAGATCATGAGTTTACATCTGGATGAAATCCTGGTCTTTCAGTTCTGGTTACATGACTAGCTGTTCTAGTCCAAACTCACCTCCATTTCCTCATCAGTGAACAGGACTGATAGTCTAACTAGAGTGTTATCTGTATTTCTGAGGCTAGAATGTCAAAAACTGCATTTCTGTGACTCCCTTTTAGCAAGGCTTCCTGATGTGATTTAGGTTCTGCCAATTGCATGCACTATGGTAAGACCTGAATTTGGAAGTGAGTTTAGTGAGGAGAAGCAGAGACAGTACTTAAGACATCCATTTAGGTGGCATCACTGGTCCTTGGATCACTGTTAAGGCAGGCATTCCTGGAGCCAACAGCTGCAGCAGCAGCAGAGAGCAGAAAGGAGAGCTAAGCGATCAAACAAATAAAGAAGGCAGCGAGTCCCAGAGCAGCTTCCTAATCGCGAGGAGGTTAGCAGTTCATGGTTGGATGGTCAGTTCGGTGTGGCTCTTCAGGGAGTCACTCCTACTTCTCTAACTCTCCTGATGATTCCTCATATTAAGTCTCTTCTTACTTAACTGATAGCCCCAAGCACACAACTTCTGTGAAAATTTAAATTAGATCATGTGAGTGACATTCATGGTATAGGGCCTAGCAAATAGGCATTTCGCAAATGGAGGAATTGTTTTTGTTTGTTCCACTGAACGTCTCTTGGACACTTTTTTCTCTGGGACACTTGACATTTGAGCCTTGGCGAGAAGGAGACCCACCCTCTTCTCTAACCGAGCAGGATGAAGAGGACTATTCAGAGACTGAGTCCCTATGAGGAAAGAAGAAGGAAATTAAGGGGACTTGTCTTGCATGGTGTTGATCGGCCTTCAGATACTGAACTCCAGAATTTTCAAATTTTCAAATCACAGTAGTGAGGTAATTATTGCAAAGAGAACAGCATCTCCATCAACAGGGGGGAAATGTATGACCAGTTTTTAAGGCTCCAGATAGAAAAGATGCGCCGTTATTTCCCAGTGCTGTCCGAACATGGCCCTGCTGAGCAGCAGACAGTGAGTGGACTCTGAACCTGCAGCAGATCGGGCCAGTGAGCACAAGAGCACATGGGAGCCTGAGCAGCGTCGGCCTGGACGGCTGCCATCAATCACCTGCCTGTTGCTCTGACTCCGCCTACCTGCTTCCTCAGCCCTTCAGGAGCACTTGCTGGCTCTGCCTGTGGACTGCCTGGCCCACACCTTGGCTCACAGATGATGTCCCTCTGCCTTCATCCAGTTCCAGCTTTCCTGACTTGGCTTGACTTTGAAGGCATAGCCTATACCCCTAGAGTCTGCCAAATAATGACCCATGACAGCAAGGCTCAAAATACCCAAGTGCCTGTGCTGCTGCCCTGACACAGTGCCGGGTGAGGTAGAAGGAAGACAGCCAGAGACAAACTTGCCCTCCTTGCTATTTTGCCTGAAGCTTTGGTGGCAATTGAGGACAATGCCTAGTGTAGAAATCTAATTCGTGATTTAGGTTGAAATTTTTCCCATGTGGCAAAAGGTTGAATTCTATGAGGTCCTGTCTTATTTTCTATGCTTCCAAAATTAACTATGTCAGGTCAGTTTTTTAAAAGTGACCTCAAATTTCCAGTCAGAACAAAATCATTAAGGCAGCATACTATATAAATATCCTGAAATCTTCTCATAAAACAAAACAGTAGGTTAATTAGAATAACAAATGACAAATAAAAACTAGAATAACAAATGACAAATAAAAGTAACAGTATCTTCAACAAAAATGAGATGACCAGGAGTTTTCCTAAACTGCAGAGCATAAATGGTTGATGCCACCATCAACAGCAGATCCTGTTTAGGACACGTGTGAGGTTATCCCTTGTGGAGGCAGTAGAAAGGATAGAAAAGAGTTCCAATGATCTCAAGAGACTTGAAACACAAAAATTGCATCAAATGCTCATTCCAAAAGACAGACGACCTCAACTGGAAGTGGAATCCTCAGCAAGTGAATGTGAAAACAACCAGTTGGTAAATCTGGATAAAAACTCCACCAACTCCAGTGAGCAGATGAGTGCAAATAAGACATTCTGAGTACTTAAGTCTTAGGAAGTTTACACCTTCAAGAACCTCAGAAATATTCAAGATCTTCCCCACTTGAAAGACAAAGACTTACTCTAAGGAAAAAAATTGCTTTTTTTTTTTTTTAAGAAGAGCAGTGCAGAAACAATGGTGAAAAATGGAGAGAAGTTTCAACTCCTGAAAGGAGCAGAGAGTCCAAAGGAGACAGGACTGTTGAACTGATACTCTGTGTTTTTTAATATTGCAACACCAGAGGAGGGAGCCTAGTGCCATTTCTCTAGGAAAACCACCTTGACCTGTCTCTACAGGAATCTCCTTCTGAAAGAGAAAGAAAGAAAGAAAGAAAGAAAGAAAGAAAGAAAGAAAGAAAGAAAGAAAGAATCTCAAATTAATAAGAGAAAATGAAAAAGACTGGAGTCAAACCCCATATTAGGACATTTTATGAAAAAAAAAGAGGGAAATTAACCATTAATGAAGGCATGACACAAAACTATGATCACAAAGCTAATGGAAACTATAGCTTAATATTAGAAAAGAGCTAAGATAAAAATGAGAACAGTATGGGAGCTATGAAAACAGCATCACTTAGAAGTGGCAAATCTGAGAAAGGAGATGGCTGAAAAGCCAGCAGGATGTGAAAAAAATTCTGCGGGGGTTCAGGAAAAAGTATGGGAAGAAAAGCACTTCAGAATGAAGACGAAGCTAAAAGAAACATGAGACATTAGACAACAGAGAGAGGACAATAAGAGAAATAGAGAGCAGCAAGGAGAACGAAGAAATCAAACAAAGAAAAATGTGAATATAAGAAAATAATAGATATAGAGTACATATAAACAAATTCAACATGCATATTATTAGAATCCCCAAGGGAAAAAATCCAAAGCACAGAACAATTCCTACAAACTATAAACAAGATAGCTTCCTGAAATAAAAGACTTACTGAAAGAGCATACCAGGTATTTGAGGGAATTGACCCAGGTGGCAACACCAAGATATATTCTAGTGAAACCACAGGACTTTAAAGATAAAGAAAACATTCTTTTGGCACCCAATAAAAACAGGTTAAATCCTATATAATAAGCTCTATATAATAAAGAGTTAATATGCTAATTAGACCAAACAGCAGAACGACCATCCAGACGAAGCCAGGGCTGTAAGGGTCAGCCGAGGCTGCGAGGGGCTGCAAGGGCCAGCTGAGGCAGCCAGGGCTGTGAGGGCCGAGCCTCTTGCACGAATTTCGTGCATCAGGCCTCTAGGTCACTTATAAATAAGGTTGTCATATAACTTATCCAAACTGGGATACTTTTAAGTGGCACCATTAATGATTCTGGGTGAATAAACACCAACCCAGACTTTCCCTGGCCAACTTTGATGTAATTTCAACAAATTATAAAGAAAATAAATGCTAGCCGCCTTGCTTTTAAAGGAAATAAGACGGAGAAACAATGACAACTTATTAGAATGAGCATCCCTAGCATCCCAAATATCATTTCTACTATAAGGAACAAGATTTTCTGAGAGAAACAGATGAATTCAGATGTAGGACAGAGAATAGGTATATGAGATGACTCTGAGACATTTTCCTTTGCCAGAGTGGAAAAAAGATATCAAAAGGACACAAGAGCCCACACTGTCATCAATAAATGATACTGACAGATGAAAGACAACTTCTAATAACATATGGTGCCTCTGTCTGAATGCTTGCAATGCAATCAAGAGTTTTCTGTCTTAGGAATGATGATTCTTTGAAACAGAGCATATAGATTTCAAACACACACACACACACAAGTCTGACATTTTTCTATCTTTTTTGTTCCAAAAGATATAAAGAAAATGCATCTGGTACCTCTGTATCTTCCAACTCTTTTGACCATTCTACTATTATAAAAGTTGTGGGATACCATTGGGATAGAAAATTCATAACAAGAGTGAAAGTGAATACTCAAAGGTGTGACAAGCCAATGCAAGCTTCTATCATCAAATGAGGATGAAACCCTTCCTGCAGTGATTTATTTATTAAGCTCAGACCCTACTGCCTTCTTCTATCCCCACATAAACACACATATAAAACCAAGGGTGACAGAAAACTAAATAATTATACAAGTACAAGTAATGTACTTTTTCTTAGTCTGTGGCCAGCTTTAACTTGATAATTTTATATATCATAGGTCACTAGTAAACTTTTGCTATATGTGATGTTGACATAAAACAAATCAATGCTTCTTTATTTGCAATATTATAATCTATATATATAAAAGCCTAAGCGACTGGCTGACGGTAGCTATGATGCGCACTGACTACCAAGGGGGCAGATGCTCAATGCAGTAGCAGAAACCACAGAAATGGAAACATGGAACAGACTGATGACTCTCGGAGGGAAGGGGCAGGGGGGAGGGAGGGAAGAGATTAACCAAACATCTTATATGCATACTAGAGCCCCTCTCACAATCCGGGACCCCTCAGGGGATGTTGTAGAGCCAGTTTTGGCCGATCCCCACTACCAAGGGGGCAGATGCTCAATGCAGTAGCAGAAACCACAGAAATGGAAACATGGAACAGACTGATGACTCTCGGAGGGAAGGGGCAGGGGGGAGGGAGGGAAGAGATTAACCAAACATCTTATATGCATACTAGAGCCCCTCTCACAATCCGGGACCCCTCAGGGGATGTTGGAGAGCCAGTTTTGGCCAATCTCCAAAGGCCAGGACGAGGGACCCCAAGGGTGCACAAATCTGTGCACTGGGCCTCTAGTTTATAATATATTAATGGTACTCAAAAACATTTCCCGTTAATAGAGCAAACATCACAAAACAAATCACAAAAAAGACTTTTGTAGTGATGTGATATTATCTGTAAAAGGCCTTTGCAGATGTAAATAAGTTAAGGATCACAGGTGGTCAGGGTGGGCCTTAAATAAATCCAATGTTAGTATGACAAGAGACACACAAAGAGACACATAGAGAAGAGGAGAAGGCAGAATAAAGACAGAGGCAAAGATCAGAGTGATACGTGCACAAGTCCAAGAATGCCTACAGCTTCTCTGCTGAGAAGCTGGAAAAGATAAGGAACAGAATCTCCCCTAGAGCCTCTAGAGATAGTACAGCAATGCCCACATGTTGACTTGGCCATAGGAACTATGCGATAAATTTCTGTTGTTTTAAGACATTCCAAAAGGAAGAATGATAAAGAGGATAAGAGGGGAAAGGGGCAGGGGGAGAGGGAGGAGAAGGAAGAGTAGAAAAAAATATGAGGAAGAGAAGAAGAAAACAGGAGCTAATGAAAAATGCCCATTTACTTAAAATAGAATAATGTAAGGAAGACAAAAAATAATATTTGCAATGGATTAATACATTATACATATGTATGAGTTTTTATTTTAAATGAATGGATTGTATATATATATATATACAAGTCTATAAGTTTTATATACATAAACTATAAATATTTTTAAATTTCAAAATAATGCTTCTTTAAAAGCTCATTAATTACTATTGGAGCTCACTAGGACACTATGTTAAAATTGGTAAAAGAAAAGAAAAAAGTGTTTATCCTGCATTTACAATATGAACTATATTTCAAAGTAACTAAATAATAAGGAAAAGAAAGTCCTTACAGAAGAATTCTAACTAATAAATGCAGAAAGAATTATGAAACTGAAATATCATCATTTTAAAAACTTTGTGAAATAATAGATAAATAATATAACCATCAATGGATGCATTAAACAGTATGTGTAAATTGAATGGAAAATTTAATAATGAAGACATAGGGCTGACAATACCTGAGCCCATTGATAATCTTGGCAGAGTAGCAGTGGGGCAGTCAGAAACATTATACTCCTCATGATGTGATGTAACTGGAATTATATAGTACCAACTTTTGAATTATTATTTCCTAAAAGTTTGAATGAATTTAATAAAATATCAAGATCTAACAGTTTACAGGAAATACAGAATATAAACATATTGAAGAACACTGTAAGAAAGCAACTAGCCAAATCTTTTGTGTACAGGAAAAAAAAGACCTTGCTTACCAATAAACCAGAAGGAGAGGGGAAAATTTAAAGCATAAAGAGACATAGCTGTTAAGTGAAATGTATGGATCTTGTTTGGATCCTCATTTGAACAAGCTTTCTTTGAATATGATGGTGTCTCTATACTAGTGGTTCCCATTTGCTCTTTCAGAACCACTGTATACCCTACCTGATTCTCTTTGTACCATAGGGAGATGGTCTTTTTAAACTAACAAGGGTTAGTAAAGTAGGGACAGTAGGTCAAATCTAGCCACTGGCCTGTTTATATATAATCTGAGAGTTAAAAATTATGATTACATTTTAAAGGGTTATATATTTCATTCACTTCCTACTTATTTCCTTCTACTAATTTTGGACTTAGTTTGTCCTTTTTTGTAGTTCATTTAGGTGTAAAGTTAGGTTGTTTATTTGAGATCTTTTTTTTTTCTTAATGTAGGCATTTATCATTACAAATTATCTCTTAGTGCTGAGCTTACTGCATCCCGTAAGTTTTGGTATTGTGTTTCCATTTAAATTTGTCTCAAGATTTTTTAATTTTTTGTTTTATTTCAAATGATCAATAAAATGAATAGTTGTTTTATTTTAAAGATAAACTAGATAGAATAAACTTCAGCTAGCCATGCCAGAAATAAAGAAAGGACTCAAATGATATTATAAATAAAAAGGAGATATTACAACTGATACCACATAAATACAAAAAATCAACAGAGACTACTATGAATAATTTTATGCCAACAAATTGAACAATTTAGAAAAAAATGGATAAATTCTAGAAAATGAGTAAATTTCTACTGTGACTGAATTGTGAAGAGGTAGAAAATCTGAATAGACCAATTACCAGTAAGGAGATAAATCAAGAATTAAAAGCTTCCCAACAAAGAAAAGTAATTTCCCAGTGAATTCTATCAAACATTTAAAGAATAATTAATACCAATTGTTCTCAAACTCTCCCAAGAAATAAAAAAGGAAATAACACTTTGAAACTTATATTACAAGACTAAAACTACCCTGATGTCAAAACCAGAACAATGATACTATAAGAAAATAAATATTCTTGATGAACATAAATGCAACAATCTTCCACAAAATAATAGCAAACCAAATTCAACAGTACATTGAAATGACCATACACCAGATCAAGTGGGATGTATTCTAAGGATACAAGGATAATTTAACATCCATGAACCAATAAATGTGATACACCACATTTTTTAAAAAGGATAAAAGTCATACATTCATATCAATAGATGCAGAAAAGGCATTTGACAGACTACAACATCCTTTCATAATTAAAAATTCTCAACAGAGTATGGAGGGAAAGTTCACAACATAATAATGACCATATGTGACAAACCCACAGTTAACATCATACTCAATGGTGAAAAGCTGAAAGCTTTTCCTGTAAGATCAGAAACAAGACAAGATGCTCATTCTCACTACTTTTATTCAACACTACAGGCTCAGTGCACGAAATTTGTACACTTGGAGTGGGGGGTCCCTTAGCCTGCCCTGCGCCCTCTCACAGTCTGGGAACCCTTGGAGGATGTCCAACTGCCAGCTGAGTGGGCCTAAGCCATCAGTCGGACATCCTTAGTGCTGCCGCAGAGGCAGGACTCCCTCCCACCACCGCCGCTGCACTCTCCAACTATGAGCCCAGCTTCTGGCTGAGCAGCGCTTCCTGCATTGAGCCTCTGCCCCCTGGTGGTCAGTGTGCATCGTAGTGACCAGCCGTTCCGCCATTCAGTATATTTGCATATTAGCCTTTTATTATATAGGATAGTACTGGAAGTCCTAGCCAGAGTAATTAGGCAAGAAAAAAAAGTCATCTGAATTGGAGAGGAAAAAATAAAATTGTCTCTATTTGTAGATGACAAATTACATATTAAAAAATCTAAAGACTACCAGAAAACTGTTAGAACTAATGAACAAATTCAGTAAAGTTGCAGGATACAAAATTAATATGCAAAAAACAGTTGTGTTTCTATACATGAACAATGAACTATCAGAAAATAAATTAAGAAAATATTCCCATTTATAATTGCATCAAGAAGCATAAAATACCTGGAAATAAATTTAACCAAGGAAATGAAAGATCTGTATACTATGTAAGATATTGATGAAAAAAATTTAACAAGACACAAATAAGTGGAAAGATATTTTGTATTCTTGGATTGAAAAAATGAATATTGTATATGCATACATGCATAGTCCATGGACAGACAATGGTGCAGAGAAGGCTGGGGGAGGTGGAAGCTGGGTGGAGGGAGTCAATGGAGGGAAAAAGGGACATGTGTAATACTTTCTACAATAAAGATAATTTTAAAAAAAAAGAATGAATATTGTTAAAATGCCCATATCAGTTGTCGGCAAACTCATTAGTCAGCAGAGCCAAATATCAACAGTACAATGATTGAAATTTCTTCTGAGAGCCAAATTTTTTAAACTTAAACTATATAGGTAGGTACATTGTTATTAACTTAATTAGGGTACTCCTAAGGCTTAGGAAAAGCCACACTCAAGGGCCAAAGAGCCACATGTGGCTCGTGAGCCGCAGTTTGCTGACCACTATCCCATATAGCCAAAAGCAAACTCCAGATTCAATGCAATTCCTACCAAAATTCAAATAGTATTTATCACAAAAATAAATAAAGGAAGATATTCAAAAATTTGTATGAAACCATAAAAGACTCCAAATATCAAAAGTAATCTTGGGAAAGAGGGACAAAGCTAGAAGCATCACAGTTTCTAATGTTAAGCTATATTACAAAGCTATAGTAATGAAAACAGTATGGTTTTAGCATAAAAACAGACACATAGATCAATGAAACATAATAGGAGACCAAAAATGAACCCATGCATATATGGTTAATTAATTTATGACAAAGGATCCAGGAATATACAATGGAAAAAGGACAGTCTCTTCAATAAATGGTGTTGAAAAAACTGGATAGCCACATGAAAAAAAAGTGAAACTGGACCCCTACACCTTACACCAACCATACACAAAAGTCATCTCAAATAGATTAAAGACTTAAAGGTAAGACCTAAAATCATAAAACTCCTAAAAGAAAACATAAGGAAAAAGCTCCTTAAAGTTAGCCTCGGTAATGAGAGATTTGGATATGAGATCAAAAGCACAGATAACAAAAGCAAAAATAAATAAGTAGGACTACATTAAATTAAAAAGTGTATCTGCACAGCAAAGGAAATCATCAACAAAATGAAAAGGTTATGTCTGAAATGGGAGAAAATATTTGTAAACACATATCTGAAAAGTGGTTAATATCTAAAATATGCAAGGAACTCATTCAACATAATAGAAGCAAAACAAAATGTAAATGAGTAAAAGACTGTAATAGATATTTTTTTCCAAAGAAAACATACAAATGACTGAGTATTCAACATCACTAGTCATCAGAGAAATGCAAATCAAAACCACAGGTAAATATGATATGTGAGGTGATATATGTGTTAATTTAATGGGGGAAATCCTTTCACAATGAATATGTATAGCAAATCATTATACTTTATTTTTTAAAATATATTTTTATTGATTTCAGAGGAGAAGGTAGAGGGAGAGAAATATAGGAACATCAATGATGAGAGAGAATCATTGATCGGTTGCTTCCTACATGCCCCCCATTGGGGATTGAGCCACAACCTGGGCGTGTGCCCTGACTGGAAATTGAACCATGATCTCCTGGTTCATAGGTTGACACTCAACCATTTAGTCACACTGGCCGGGCACATTGTACACTTTAAATATCTTATGATTTTATTTGTCAATTATACCTCAATAAAGCTGGGGAAAAGGGGTTATACAGGGGGGAAAAATTAAAAAAGAAGCAATGGAACAGAGACTTTACCAGTTCATGAGTCTGGAGGCCAAATACATTAACTGTCCTACTCTTTTCCAAAAAAAAAAAAAAAAAAAGTCCATCCCTGTATTAATTGCCTGAGATCCCCTGTCCTCTGAATTCCATTTGGATCTGCCCAGTGAAAGGCACCAAAAAGAGCGCTGAGGGTGACAGGAGTGATTGAAGTATTTATCCCCACTGCTCCCTCCCTTCCATCAGGCCATTCTCTCTAAGTTCCAGTACACTTCCTCCCCTTGCTTCCTCAGGCCTACAGGTGAGCATGGCTTTTCATTATTGCTAGCCATCAGGTACTATCCCCTCTGATTTTCTTTAAGCCTGGACATACCTTTGTAAATAGTCCCTTTATCAAAATCTCTTAAATTACCTTTTCTGAATAAGCTGCTTCCAAGACCTTGACTCATCCAGACGATAAGTTAGATGATAACTTTGGTATGATAATGGCATGGTGGCTATGCTGGAAATGTCTCCAGATAGAGATACATATCAAATGTTCATGGGTGACAGGATCATGAAGGCTAGAATTTGTCCTTAAATACTCCTGAAAAAGAAGTAGAAAGATAAATTAAACAAGAATGATATACAGGGTGGGCCCAAAGTAGGTTTACAGTTGTAAGTGGACAGTTTATTCTTGTATTATTATTTATTAATTATTATATTATTTTCCATCTGAACAACTGTAAATCTACTTTTGCCCCACCCTGTATATGCATATATGTATATGTAGGTGGATTATACACCATTGGGTATATATGAGGATCCATTATACTACTTTCTTTAGTTTTGTGTATTTTTTAAAATGATAATACAAAGAAAGAACAATAATATTTTAACCCTACATTCGTTGTTTGGTTAACTAAAAGACGACAATTATATTGAATGAATTTTTTAAAGGACCAACAAAGATTTAGGATAGTCCCTGCGGTTAAGAGCATGAACTTTGGTGATGAAAAAGTGGGTTTAAATCTCACTTCAGATACTAATTAAGTAAATAAAGATTTCTCAATCTTATTATCTCATCTATAAATTATGGAAAATACTTACATCATTGGACTATTATTAAAATAACTAAATAAAATAATGCATATAGTCCCCCTGGCACCTAGTAGATGCTTAATAAGTCATAGTTGACACTGCTATTAATATTCATTATAATAGTTCATATTTAGAGAATAAAAGAAGATTGAGTTTGGGATCATAAGAAGAGCAAGGGAAGATGATAGCTACCCAGGAATATTCTAAAAGCTATGTGTCCTCTGATGCAGATCGAATGTGTTGTGGGATCTCTTTGTCACTAGAGACCTAGCATTTTTTACAAGCTAATTGAACTGTAGCATTTGAGATAAAAAGTGCAGTCTATGCTATTTAAATAGCATCTAATAATTAGGAAACTAGTTTAATGGAGAAAATCTCAAAGGGCATCTCTCTCTCTCTTTTTTTTTTTCTATTTGACAGACGGAATGTTTAACACCTTAATAGGAGCACCACATTGGCTCAAACATTTTAATTGGAATGACTTCCGTTTTAATTGCATACAAAGTTAAAATCACATTAAAGAAGACCATGAAGAAGCAGATGTTTTGCAATGTGACTGCCTGTCCCTTTGACTGGTTCAGAAGAAAGAGACAGTGATGTGTTATGGTGCACATTTGTTTTACTATTTGGCTTGAGGTTCTTGATAAATTATTAACTGATCAACATGATGTCGTGTGAGAGGGCTATAAAACAAAATTATGTCTCCACTGAGGTAAGTGAGTGGCAAAGATGTGCTCATTAGTGGTGTCTACACATGAACGAAGAATGACAAATTGAAACAATTCTGCTGGTAACCTCGAGTCCAAATATCGCTCCAACCTGATACATTCACTTGATTGAGGAAGAATTGCTTGAGGCTTTAAAATTTCTAAGCAATTGCTTCTATTTTCTCCCACACATTAGCTTAGCTGTGTCTGCAAGCACAGATGGTCTGCCCTTTGTTTTACCTCAAGTGCTTTGCTGTTTAAGCTTGCCACGTGACTGGGGCAAAATGAGCTCCCTCGGGAGTCCCTTGGGTCTCTATCAAGAGACAACCTGTTAGGTGGGTCCAGTGAGTCTGTGCTCAGTACCCAATGCTCTTCACCTTCCTACCCACTCCTCCAACCTCATCAATCCTGTTTTCAGGGTCACACTGAGATTGTTAAAAACTAGCACATTTAAATCTGTATCTTTTTGAGGAGGGTCAGAATTTCAACAGGAATCCAAATCTTAGGTGTAAAGACTGTGAAGCTCCAATAGGTATGAGTTGGGGCTTGGTTTATGTCAGAGTTTGAGAGAAGATGGATAATTAGAGGGTAGTTCAGGCTTGGGGACCCTTGAAGTCATCAGCAGGCAGCCTCTAGCCATCACACATCTACCCATGACACAAGCTATGATGAAGCAAGAACTCTCCACTCTGTCACTGAGGTGTACCTTGAATGCCATATAAAGCAAACAAGCAAAGCTTGTATCCCACCTAAAGACAGATATTCTACTCACGATTTTTTTCTTATATAACTTTTATCCCTGGAATACCACAATGTCCCTTTCATTGTGCTACCTGATTTTCTGCAGGACTCTGAGTCATTCGCTCTCCTGGCCTCTGAGATGTTCATGAGGGGGCTGGGGGTGTGGACTTTAATGAAACAATAAGTGTAGCCATAAATATCTCTTGAGACAAGAAGTTATGCTGTTCACACATTTCAGGCTCCTTTAAGGAGATCTGCCTAAGAAGCTATTTCTTCAAGACTTTCCTCTTAGCAACTCAACAGCTTCTCTTAGGAGTTAACCTTGGTAATATCCCCCTGGAGATCTGGAAATGTTGTTTTAACCCCAAAGTGTTCTTCAGAACAGTGTTCCCTGAGATGTCAACAGTGCCTGGAAAATGAATCCCTGGTTTAAAAAGTTTTGTGAATTCTGAAATCTGTACCTCCTTTGTAGTGATTCAAAACTGCCTTCCCCGTTAAGGCTCTGAGAAGTCCTGCAATAGAGAGAACTATTTGACTTTGTATAACTCAGCATTTCCTCAATGTGTTTTTATTTTTTAAATATCAACAGTACAACAATTGAAATTTCTTTTGAGAGCCAAATTTTTTAAACTTAAACTATATAGGTAGGTACATTGTTATTAACTTAATTAGGGTACTCCTAAGGCTTAGGAAGAGCCACACTCAAGGGGCCAAAGAGCCGCATGTGGCTCTCGAGCTGCAGTTTGCCAACCATGGCCCTATGTAACATGTTCCAGAGAACATATGCTTATAAAACACTAGTTAATCCAATGGCTCCATTCAAAGGGCCATAAATCTTAGTGATAGAGCACGGGGTATATGGAATGGGAGAGAAGCGGGTAAGAATGCAGACTTTAGAGATCCATGACTCCATATGTTCCCAAAGCATTATCTCTAAAGTTAACAAATAATATAACTCATACACATATTGGTGACAGTTTTTCAACTATATTAAGGTATTACTGAAATTTATTAAACATGAATCTATGTACAAGCACCACTGAGATTTTAGTAGTGTTTTTTTTTTCTGTTTTGCATCTTTTTCCAGTCATCAGAGTCTAAAAATAGACCTATTGTAAGGGAGATCTATCAAATGTTCTAATGTTAAAAAGGATTCTTTGTACTAAAGAGGGCGGGAGGGGGTGGGGGAGAGAAAGGGTTGGGGAACCACTGCTTTAACCCAAAGGAGTGACTCTAATGGTTGAAAATTCAGGCAAAGTGCCAGCAGATGGGGAGATTCTGAGGGCACCAGTGCTGGTTTCTCCCAAATCTTAACACACAGTGTCACCTGGTCCATCCATAAACAGCCTGGGTGGGTAGCATCCAGTGGATGGAGCCCTTCGCATGTCCTTGAGGCCAGGTCTCTGTGGGACGCTTGGCACAGCATGCACAGTGACACTGACGTTTCTGAATCCCAGCTGCACAAATGAGCTGCAATGGCCAGATGTGACCGCCCTGACCCTGTTTGTGTGCAGCATGTACATGCACCCTCGATGACCCCTAGGGACCTTGCTGGCTCTGGGATTCCATGACAGCAGACTTCTGCAAGTTGTACATCAAAAAGTAAAACAAATTCCCATGTAAAAGAAAAATTGTATTCACAGATGCTGCTCTTTCCAACGAGAGGGCAAATGCAGGTCTAGCCAATAAAAGCAAACTCAACAATCCCCTTAATCACAAGGATGATCTCTCTGATCAGCCCAGAGTACCGCCATCATGGTACAACCTCATCATTACTCTGGAATCATTGCAACCCTGATGGAGAGATGATCATGGCGATTGCATAGCAGGTAGTTATACTAATAGCATATTACGTGGCTTGGATCGCTTTTTCCCATCCAGCTGGTAGACAACATTTAATTTTGTTCTTGGTATAAGAAAACCAGCATTGCTCTGCAGCATTTGGCCTTTTACAAACACTTCAGATTAACTGAACTTTAAGAAATGTCTACATTTAAATCATAACCCTGACTCGGAGGTTGAAAATGCAAGCTGACCAGGAATGCAGCCGGAGGCAGCCAGATTCTGCCTCTGCTCTTCAGAGCTGGTGTCCACGCCCTGCAGAGGTGGCTGAGTCAGTGCTGTTGGCAAGGGCATGCACACACACACCCCCCTCTGGGGAGCGGAGTCCTGTCACAGGCAGACAGGAACTCTTGGGCTCTTGCTTTTCTTAACGACTCAGTGGTTGTTGACCTGGAAGAAATCCAATCCAGAGGACAACTTTTTATTTAATTCCTTATTTTATCCTTAGCTGCAAGATTTTGACATTTTCATCTGTGACTCTTTGCCAGGTCATTTCTCCCCTGGATGTCTTAAAATTGCTCTTGTCACGTGGGGTTTATAGTTTCTGCTGGTTTTTCTAGGTTGCAACTATAAACTGTGGTTCTATAGTTTTCAGTTTGAATCTTGTTATAGGATCTCTTGAAAAGAAACATCATAGCTTTAGATGGATAACAGTGAAAAGACCAAGGATACTACAACAAATTAGCATCCTTCAGTAAATTTCAGCTTCAAAGTTTTTTCAGGAGGAACATGGCTATTCCTTCTTGGTTTTGCCTTGCTTTATGCACTTGCCAATAGAAAGATAATTAACATTTATAGCTAAAGGTCCCTGGCACAGAGCCAACTAACAATAACACAACTATCTTCATAACATAAAGCACCAGGTGAGCACACTATGAACTGGAGGAGTTATAGGACAGAAAAGAATAAATTAGCCAATGATTCAAAATTCCTGGTTCTATCTACACAACACTAGGCATCTGGAAGAAAACTGAGCATTCCAATTAGATCTTAAAGGGTTTTCAAATACTTAGATTGATTGTAAGCAAAGGTGGATTTTCTCTTTTTCAGTTTTAAGTGTTGGGTATTCAGTAGACAATAGTCTTTCATGAACAATTTTTATGCAGAATCTTGGGAGTTAATAATTCTTTAGTCATTGGACCATTTACCAGGAGTGACAACATTTTAGATTTAGACCATGTGTACATGATATCAAATGCTTTCTGAAGGAATTAACCAATTCATTTGGCTTTGTCACCATGTGGGGTTTCATGAAAATGTTTGTTGAAGCAGAGAGTTCTGCTGGACTAACAGAGGTTTTCAGATGAAAATATGATGTTTAACACTCTGGGGATCTGAATAAACCAGTTGAGCTTTGAGTAATTCATACCTTATTTTGTTATTTGTTTCAAAATATGCAAAGGGTTAAGGAGCAGTCCCTTTTAGGAAGTCAGGTAAAGTATTACTGGGAGGGAGAAGCCCCACGTTAAAGAATAAGGACTGGCCCAGGGGAGAGGGAATAGCTTTCTATATGTCATGTTTAAAAGGCACTTCAGAGGCAGCTGGAAACCAAGCGTAGAGGAAAGGAGAGATGACCCTTGGAGCATTCAACTCTGGCTGGGGAGTAGCCTTGTAGATGCAGTGTCTCTCCCACTGTGTTTCAAAGACCATATTCCTCTGAGTGTTAATAGATGTGCTAAGGAAGAGTGCACCATGCTCTAGAACATTTGGAAACTGCTGGCTTGCAGAGCATTAAGCAGGTTATTTTCATTGCAGGACTTCTCAGAGCCTTTCATATGCTTGTGTATTGTGCATTTGCAAGAGAAGAATGTAGTATCAGGTTTCCAAAGGTAACAACCACAAAACAGTATTCTTGAGACATGCCTGTTAATATCTCCACATGTGATTTTCCTAGAAAACCATTTTAGAAAGTTTTAGTGTAGCAGAAAGAGTCCTGGTCTTCTGGAGCAGTGGTTCTCAACCTTCTGGCCCTTTAAATACAGTTCCTCATGTTGTGACCCAACCATAAAATTATTTTCGTTGCTACTTCATAACTGTAATGTTGCTACTGTTATGAATCGTAATGTAAATATCTGATATGCAGGATGGTCTTAGGCGACCCTGTGAAAGGGTCGTTCGACCGCCAAAGGGGTCGCGACCCACAGGTTGAGAACCGCTGTTCTAGAGGCAAACACAACAGAGTATAAATCCAAGCTCCATTATCTTCTAGCTGTGGGATCTAGTGGAGATCACTTCCTAGCATAATTCTCAGGTTTGTCAGCAGTAAAATGCAGATTTTTATCTGATCAGTACAGAATTTCCATAATAGTAGCAATAAACATAAACTAAAGTTATTAATGCAAAATGAATGTTACTTCATATTACTATTTATTCAGGTGAGGAATTATAAAACTGACCTTCAGATATTAACACATTTTTAGTTTAGAAGTTTTAGTTCTTGTTTTAAGGGCATTGCCAATAAAGGCCATATTCCACTGAAAAGATGCAGTCCTATACTTGACACTATTCTGAAAAAACAAAAACAAAAACACACAGTTAATTTTTGAAGACCAAAAAGCAGTTAGCAGAGTGGCCCCAAAGGAGTACCCTACTTTTTTACTAAAAACAGTTGGGAAAAATCTGCCCAACTCTACCCACAAAAATGCTGCAAGCAACTCCCTAAGTGTTGGGAAGGGACACAGCTAGTTTAGGATTTATGTCTGGTCTTTAAAGTCTGAAAAAAGCTGAATTGTGTAAACATTTTGGCACAGTGTGCAGGGAGTTAAATACATGGCTCTGGGCATTATTAACAGGTGGTGTGGGAATAAGTTGCTATGGAAAGTTCATGCTGCAGTGTCAGCAGAAGAAAGTGTGCTTTATGGGCTCCTAGGGAGAGGGGGCGGGGCAGCCGAGGGTCCATAGGTCCACGCATGAAGATGACTGAAAAATGCTTTCCAGCTGTCACAACTGCACATGGGGTTGGGTGATTTCTTGTAGTGTTATGAATGTAAACGCCATTCAATTAACTGTTTCGAAAGCTCTCTTCTAAAACAGAGCAAGTCCTGGGCACCCGAAATGCTCGAACGTCCCTTGTATTTTCCACGTTGCTCAGTCTCTTGAGAGCTATCACCTCTCTTCCAAGGAAGATTTCCTGGTGCTCTGAGGCCATAAAAATGGACACTCAAGGAATATATTCTCCTTAATAAGTAGAACAGCTGTCAAATTCTACAGAGCTAAGCTCAAGTCAAGACTCAGTTTAGCCACATAGGGCCTCCAACTCTTCCAGCCACTCCCTCTTCTATGTAGCCAGTTTACAAGTAATAATGAAAGGAGGACAGAGGAAAAGAGCTGAAGCCCTAGGAGTACAAACTCAGGTGGACATGCAGGAAGAATGTTTGTGGCCCACAGCACAGAAGACCAAAGAAAATGCTGGAATCTCCTCTTCTGAAGAGTAAAAACCAAAGGACCCCATCTAGGATGGTTAAAGGGTCCCCGCAAGATCTCCTCTTATTTTTCAAAATGAACAGAAGGAAACTGTTAGTTGCCAGAAAGGGAGAATCCAATATTCTCTACGGTGGCTTAGGCAGGAATAGAATCTGACACTGTGCCTGACAATAGGAAAATAAAGTGTTAGAAGGAAGAGGCCCTGGGGCCTGAGCATGAGTGGGGTTGTGCGTGGAGCTAGTAGAGCGGATACAGGGTCCAATTGTGTCATGAGCCTTCTTGAACTCCACATCATCTCAGGTTTCCTCTGGTTAATTCTGCAGGGACTTTTGCCAAGCAGGTGATGAGTTTTCATAACCCATATTATTCATTACCCCTGTGTGAAGGATGAAAGGCAATCTTTTTATTAAGCTAACCCTGTGACTACAGCTCTCTCACTCAGGAAGCCACAGGGCCCAGATCCAAATATCTGTCTACCAGTACTGCAAAATTCCCCAAAGCCCTGAGTTATGGGCCATCCTCCGTTTTACAGTACGCCACACTCCTTGGGCAGTAGGCTTAGGGCCTAGTCTAGAGTTAAGAATGTTGGCTCTGGAATCTAAGAAACCTAAGTTCAGATTCAAGTCTCAGTTCTGCCACTCAGTTCAACCGCTCCTTTTTTTTTCCTCTTTTTTATATTTTATTCGAAACCTAAGTTCAGATTCAAGTCTCAGTTCTGCCACTTAACTAGCCATGTCATGTTTGGCCAGGTACTTAACGTCTGTTCCCCTTTTTTCCTCGACTGTAACATGGTGATGATCACAGTATCTCCTTCCAGGGTTTTCTCCAGGACTATATGAGATAATCCATGTAAGCACAGTGACGGGCACTTAGTAAATACTTGATAAATGGTAGCTACAGTTCATACTGGACATGGGAGTTTCTTGGTCTCTGAACAGAAAGAATTGCTTTGGGTATTTGCCATGCTGTGTGAAGACACCCAGGACCCATACCATGGTAGAATCAAGTTATCTGACATCTCTTTTCTTCTTATTACAGAAACTCGAGGCCCAGTACATGAAATTCATGCACAGGTAGGGTCCCTAGGCCTGGCCGGCAATCAGGGCTCATCAGGCTACCCACCTCTCCGCCTCCCTGTCTCCTCCTTCCCTCGCTCCCTCAGCACCCCACCGCCACCACTGGTCACCTACCATGTTCCATGCTGCCCCCTGGAAGCCAGCGCATGTCGTAGCAACCAATCAAACTCCCACAGGTAGGGTCCCTAGGCCTGGCTGGCAATCAGGGTTCATCAGGTTCCCCATCTCCCCGCCTCCCTGTCTCCTCCTTCCCTTGCTCCCTCAGCGCCCCATCGCCACCACTGGTCGCCTGCCAGGTTCCACGATGCCCCCTGGAAGTCAGCGCATGTCATAGCAACCAATCAAACTCCGTAGGGTCCCTAGGCCTGGCCGGCAATCAGGGCTCATCAGGCTACCCACCTCTCCGCCTCCCTGTCTCCTCCTTCCCTCGCTCCCTCAGCACCCCACCGCCACCACTGGTCACCTACCATGTTCCATGCTGCCCCCTGGAAGCCAGCGCATGTCGTAGCAACCAATCAAACTCCCGGTCTCCTGGCCGAACTCCCGAGGGGACACTTTGCATAATATATATATAGACTAGAGGCCCAATGCATGAAAATTCGTGCAAGAGTAGGCCTTCCTTCCCCCAGCTGCCAGCACTGGCTTCCCTCAAGCACCCAGGACACGGGCTTCCCTCCTCACGCTGCCGGCAGGCATCCAGGACCCCGGCTGGCTTCGCCTGGGCCCCAGCTTCATCAGGAAGGATGTCCGGAATGCCATCTGGTCTAATTAGCATATTACCCTTTTATTATTATAGACTAGAAAGAGAGAGGAGATGTGAAGAAGTGACAACACCTCTGCCCAATCTTCCGAAATCTTTACTCCTGCAACTCTCACCTGCAACAACAACAAAAAAATGTGATCCAATGCCTGGGCCAAGCACTCTAATCTTGTAAGCATTTACAACAGCTGAGCTGGGTGAGGACTCGTGCTTTCATCTGGTAATTTAAGTAGCTATATTTGAGTTTCTAAGAGTATGCACAGGCCCTGCCAACATGCATCTGTGTTTTTCCAATGAGAATTATTCAGTTGGCAGAGAAACCACCCAAGCCCTTGTAACCAGGAAATATGATTACAGCATTCAAAATTGTCATTTAATTTGTTTTAGTATTCAATCTGTCCCACATCCAGAAATTCTACACCCAAGCAATGAGCAAATGAGGTCAATTTATATTTATTGTATTTGCACTGGATATATCATATATCTCCTGTGGCTCCTCCGGGCATTGACATGGCCCACAAAAAGCCTGAACAGGAGGGCTTTAACCACAAGCAAATTCAAGGCCTCCCACAGGTCCCTGCTTATGCGACATGGTGAGCCTCTCTTCTATCTCTGCTGCCATGTGTTACACAAACACTAGTAACTGGGCTTCTGCAGCAACATGGGTGACTAAGGTTGGTTCTGTGTGATGCCAAAGCCACGCATCCAATTGAATGAGAACATTTCATTGCTTTACTTGTAAGATGTTAAGCAATTAAAGGAGTTTGCTTCTCATTAAATTGACAGACTCAAATCCCAAGTTTCTTAATCTCTTATTGTACCAACTAAAAAGTGTGAGGTTTAATAATCTTATGGCTTCTTCCTTCATGCCTCCCAACACAATTGGGAGGGGTAAATTAATATTAAAACTACTCAAATACAGTGCTGTGGTAGCGCATAGATGAAAACAGGTGAATGATTCAAATTTTCCTGCTTAAAACTGCCTGCTGATAATCTCATCAGATATCACACCATGCTATTAAACTAAGCATTTACAAACCTGGGCTCTGCCTGCTCCTAGCCTAGCCCACCAATCTCCTCTCCTCATAAAACCATGACCTTCATCCTTCTGTGCTCCATACCTTTTTGCTTCATTTCAGTCAATCATTACTGATCACTTATTTGGCATAGGCATTGTGCCAAGGACTGGAGTTCATAACAATGGGCTAGTAGGTTAGGTTTAGGAAATAACTATTCTTCTTGAACCATGTGATAGATATGGAATTAGGGAAGTAGGAAATCAATATTTAGAGTGCCAACTGGTGAAAAGCACTTCCTAAGCCTTCACAATATCCCTGTGAGGATATGTATATTACTACACATATGGAAAAGCGAAAACATGCTAACAGAAGTTCAGCAGCTTCTCCAAAGCCATAGTACACAATATCCCTGTGAGGATATGTATATTACTACACATGGAAAAGAGAAAACATGCTAACAGAAGTTCAGCAGCTTCTCCAGTGATGGAGCTGGAATTTGTGCCCAGAGCTGTCAGATTCTAAAGTCCAAGCATTTTCCACCACAGGATGAGAGAATCGCCCTTCTAGTCTCCCAGCCTGAAGCCTGAGAGTCACCTTAAGCCTCTCCTCTCTCTTACTGCAGCTGCCAGCCACAGGAAACCCTGATTCTAATCAGCTTAACCAATAAGGAAATTCCCTGGGCATTGCCATCCTTCGTGCCATGCCTGGTAATAGGATGGCTACCCACAGGTTCATTCATCACATCCAGGTCCAACACCCAGAGAAAGAAAGGGGACATGCCTAACAGTGTTTCCTTCTTAAGAGTAAATAAAACATTTACCAAAGCCCCAGGACAGTTTGCCCCACATCAGTCACTCTGGCTAGAACTAGACACATGTCCACCTCTAAACCAATCCCTAGCCAAACCACTCAAATACAGTGCTGTGGGAGCATAGAAAAAGCAGGTGGACCAGCTGTGCAGGGGCCCTCCCCAGAGAGCAGGACTTACTTCAGCAGGGCTCTGGTGCCCACCGAGTCCACCCCTGAGTGTGTCCCTTGTGGAGGTGGTTCGATGGTGTTTCAACTTGGTTTGAAGTTGTACTCCAGGTTAGCTGGCTCTGGGGCTTCCTTGAAGGTGAAGGCCAAGGTCAGTCACCACCTGTGTTCTTCCCAGGGCCACCTCACATGAGCTACAAAGTGATCTGCAGATGGCTGCTAGTTGTTCTGAGATTGGAGGTTCCCAGGGGATGCCAAGCTATGAACCAAGGCTGGCTGCTGCTAGTGCCAGGCCTAGGGACACTTAGTGAGAGGATGGGGCACACTGAGGCCAGGTGCTACTTGTTTGAGATATTTTAGGAAAGTTTGAAGCATGAGCCAAAGAGGTTGCTTGTATGGAAAAGCCACTGGAAACAGCTTGGGTGGGCCCACAAGTTGGGTGGGGCAAGTTCTCGGAGAATCACCAGTGCGGGGCAAATATTATTAGCCCAGTTGATGAAGACTCATATATGGCACCTTCCTGCCACCCCTGTTGGGGAGGGCTCAGAAAAGGAGCAATGGCTTCTGTTAGCACTTCTGTCTAGGAGAAAGCTTCTCTTCCATCTCTTGTCCTGATACCAGACAGTTTAGTTTCTCTCCATATGTCCCTGGTGTCCTTTGAGCTGCTGCCCCAGCACTGGAGCTCAGAGGCAGTGAGTCCATTTAAGTTAGTGCATGGGCCCTTTAAGAACTGCCTGGGACTCCAGCAGCCTCTGTCTCACTCAGCCTCAATCCACACTGGTTTTTACTGCCAAAAGTTATGGGGACTTCTCTTCCTGGCACTGGAACGTTGGGCTTTGGGGATGGTGGGGGCTGGTGTGGGGCTAGGACCCCTCACTCCTCAGGGTGGACTGCCATAGCCAAGATCTCCTTCCCAATTTTTATCTGCTGCGCTTGGGTGTGGGACCAGCCTGTTCCATATCTCTGCCCCTCCTACCAGTCTCAGTGTGGCTTCTTCTTTACATCCTTATAAAAGTCTGAGGAGGAACGTTGGGCTTTGGGGATGGTGGGGGCTGGTGTGGGGCTAGGACCCCTCACTCCTCAGGGTGGACTGCCATAGCCAAGATCTCCTTCCCAATTTTTATCTGCTGCGCTTGGGTGTGGGACCAGCCTGTTCCATATCTCTGCCCCTCCTACCAGTCTCAGTGTGGCTTCTTCTTTATCTCCTTATAAAAGTTTGAGGACTTTCTTTCAGTTAGATTTCAGGAGGTTCTGAATGATGGTTGTTCTGTAGTTCAATTGCAATTCTGATGTAGTTGTTGGAGGATGCAAGTACCACATTTACCTACACCGCCATCTTGACCAAAAGCCTAGGAAATCCTTATTCTAAAGTTCTTAGTTTATGAATCCTCTCATGAAAAATCTGCACAATCACTACAGAGAAATCACTGAAGAACCGTTCCTCCTTTTTTGCCAGCACCAACATTGGCCTTTGTTGTCCCCCCAACTTTTTTCATTCTGTTCTTGCATTCCTTTTCTATTTTCTTGAGGTCTTCTTCTTCTCATATAGGTCATATCTTGCATGTCTATGTGCTGGTTCATTTTTCTTTGTATAATGCAAGGAATCATAAAACATACCAAAGTCAGTTGTCCTGCCACCACCAAAATGGGTTCTGAATCCAAATACAAAGGTGACATCTGATGTGGTCTAATACATTTTGTCCAGTCTTTCCCTAGTTTCCATCTTGTGTACTGTTGCCTTCTCAGGGTGAAGGACGTCAATGACCATTTGTTTCCACTAAAGTAGTCTGTTGGTCATGAGCTTCCTAGTCCAGATGGTGACATGATGGAGGCCAATCTTTAAGCAGCCAGAGGCAGGGGGTGTGGGGCTTAAAAATCCCAAAGGAAGTCTTCTATGGCATAGGGATGTCAAAACAAGAAAAGGGGATTCAAATAAGCTTTACCCAAGATATCAAAGCAAAGCTCAAGATAGACCTCCTAACGGTTTTGAAGCCTAATTTAGAAGAAGATCAAAGGGCCTGGGAAGCAAGACACAGTGTTAGCAGTATATTCTCTTGAATAATGGTGGTGGAAATGCTCTGGCCAAACCTGAAAGGATTGGCGAAGATATGGCTTAAAAATGGCTTTCTTCATTTAATTGGAGAAGTACCACAGCCATGGGAGTACTTACTCTCAAAAGGACAGAGAAAGGAAGGAGAGAGATATACCAATACATTCAAGGAGGTGCCCCAAAGCCTTCTTTTAACTTCTCATTATCAAAGGCTGATCTAGTCCGGCGCTCCTATAGTCTACCCCCATCACTACCACCTCACCACCAACCCAGTTCTCAGAGTTTTGATTCCAAGTGTTCTGCTTAATCATGATCAGAATAGATGCCCTAAGGCCAGGCCATCCACAGGCAGTGCCCTTGGAAGCTGCATGGTTGTAGCATTGACCTCATCTATAATTGAAAGTAGAATATGGTAATTCATGCTCCACAACCAAATGTCCCTTCTTTCTTACTCTCTTTCCAAAATGCACCTGATTGAGTAAGGTGGGGATAAAGCAAGGTGGTGTAGCAGGGCAGAGAAAAGCCTTTCCCTTTGAGCTGCTGATCAAAAATAATAAATATAGGACCCAGGATAAACTCTGAAGTTAAGCCTACATACTTTTTACTGAGAGTTATCAAAAAGATCAGAGGAAACAGGTTTAGTTATTAAGATTAGTGAGATAAATTTGTCATAAAAAATAACAAACGTTGGCAAGGGCATGGAGGAAAGGGAATACTTGGGCACTGTTTGTGGGGATGTAAATTGGTAAAGAAATTATGGAAAACAGCATGGAGTTTCCTCAAAAAATTAAAAATAACACCACCATAATCCAGCAGTTTCACTTCTGAGCATATATTCAAAGGAAACAAAATCATTGTCCCAGAGAGATCTGCACCCCCATATTCATTGAGCATTATTTAAAGTAGTCAAGAAATGGATGCAACCTAAGTATCTATCAACAGATGAATGGATAAAGAAAATGTCATACACAGTGAAAAATGTCACACACACACATACCCTTAGTGGAATACTATTCAACCACAAAAAAGTAGAAGATTCTGCCATTTGCAACAACATGGATGAATTTTGAGGGTAATATGTTAAGTAAAATAAATCAGACAGAGAAAGAAAAATACTTTATGATTTCATTTATATCTGGAATCTTAAGAAAACAAACAAACAAAAACCACCAACCTCAGAAATACAGAGATCATATTGGTAGTTGCCAAAAGTGAGGGGGCGGGGTAGATGGTAGGTAGGCAAAAGGTACAAACTTCAAAGTATAAGATAAATGAATTCTGGGACATAACATAGAACATGATGACTATAACTAGAGGCCCAAAATTCGTGCAAGGGGCTCAGTCCTCGCAGCCTTGGCTGCCTGGCCCTCACAGCCCCAGTTGCCTCGGCCCTTGCAGCCCCAGCTGTCTCGCGCCCCGTGGCCCCACCCACTGGTCGTTCAGGAAGGTGATTTCACCATCTGGTCTAATTAGCATATTAGCTCTTTATTATCCTATATAATAAATAGGTAATATGCAAATTGACCATCACTCCAACACACAAGATGGCCACCTCCAGACACAAGATGATGGCAGCCACAAGATGGCCAGCAGGGGAGGGCAGTTGTGGGCAATCAGGCCATCAGGGGAGGGCAGTTGGGGGTGATCAA
>NW_005353595.1:183271-187435 GCF_000412655.1 Myotis brandtii | reverse complement strand
CAGCCGGGCCGGCAGGGGAGGGCAATGGGGGTGACCAGGCTGGCAGGGGAGGGCAGTTAGGGGCAGTTGGGCCAGCAGAGGAGCAGTTAGGCATCGATCAGGCTGGTAGGGGAGTGGTTAGGGGTGATCAGGCTGGCAGGCAGAAGCGGTTAGGGGCAATCAGGCAGGCAGGCAGGTGAGCGGTTGGGAGCCAGCAGTCCTGGATTGTGAGGGGGATGTCCCAGATTGGAGAGGGTGCAGACTGGGCTGAGGGACACACACCCCCTGTGCATGAATTTTGTGCACTGGGCCTCTAGTACAGGTTAATAAAAGTGTAATATGCAAATCTACCGAATGGCCAAGCAGCAGAACGACTGTCCAGATGACCACGCTATGACACGCACTGGTGCCAGACCAGCCAAGGTGGGTGTGATGCCATCGGTTGGGGGGGCCTGCCATCACCCCACAATCGCCCCACAGAGGGAGGCCCAGGCCACCAGTCAGTGGGGCAATCGATCAGGGAACTCTGCGATCACCCCAAAGAGGGAGGCCCAGGTCACCCTCTACGGGGCGATCGATCAAGGAGCTCCGTGGAACTGGGGAACCAGAGGTGTGTGGCGGCAGACGCAGGCAGCACCAGGCCAAGGCCAGTGAGGGCAGGGGGGCGGGGGGCCGTGAGGCAGCCAGGGCTACAAAGGCCTATTCTTGCACGCATTTCGTGCATCAGGCTTCTAGTAGTTAATAATACTGTATTGCATATTTGCAAATTGCTAAGAGAATAGATCTTACTAGTAAAAGTTTTCATCACAAGGAAAAATACTTATAACTGTGAGGTGATGACTGTTACCTAGATGTGTGGTAATCATTTTGCAATATACACATATATCAAATCATTATATTGTACACCTTAAACTTATGCATTGTTATATGTCCATTATATCCCAATAAAACTGGGAAGGGAGGAGAAGTGTCCAACCCCTGAGTATCAGTGTAAAATCTGAAGCTGTTGAATAGGTTTCCCTCTTGCTAACAGGGCAACTCCCACTGCCTATCTCCTGACCCTGACATTGCTGGCATTTTCCCTGCTCGAGCAATTCTTCCCTGATTTTGCTACCTTTTCAGACCTGCTCTATGCAGGAAGAGTTCAGGTTTGGCAAGAACTGCAATTAAGTCACCAAAGTGCTAGAGGTTAAAGATTTCAGTGGACAGAGCACAGTTCAAAGGCTCTTGGATCCTGGGAACATGATATTTGGGAATGTCTCCTTTGAATTCTTATTTTCTTGAAACACCATGTGGATGGTTTGGTGATGGAGTGTCAGGGTCCAAAGTGGCCAGAAGCAGATGTTTGGCCTTCTTCTAGCCAAAGTACCTGATAAGTGAAAGCCCCTGTGGTAATGCAAAACATTCCCTCTCCTGGAGGGCACTCTGTATATCTAACTCCAGGAGTGATATTGAGAAAAACCCAAACTCTAAACCCTGGCAGCACTCACCATTACTAACACTAACGCTTCTTGGCCCTCACTATGCCCACCCAACTTCTTGCAGCCCAATTACTTCTATCTTCTGATCCTGGTCCAGCATTTCCCCCTCAATCCTCATTCTGGCCTGCCCATCCAGTGCAAAACCTAAAATGATTATGTGTCCTCTCATTGTTACATAAAATTATCTATTATTTCAGAGGTGATCCTGTGTGGCAGATGCTATTTTATTAAAATAAGGGCCTTGTCCACAAGGATCTTGTATTTTGAGAAGAGATACAGAGAATTTAAGCTAGACGCATTTTCTTTTAAAACTAAGATAATTACAGAAGCTGAAAAAAGCTGGGGAAATTTTTAGAGTTATGTGATACATAAAGGCCAATGTGTGAGCCTTGTCATATATAGTGATCATGGGTAGGGTGGTTTGAGACCCAACGAATGAGCTGGAGCTGTCCAGGGAAGTACCAGGCAGACAGTACCCCAGACATGGGAACAGCTGTTGCAGAAGTCCTCAAGCCAGAGCAAGCTTTGCATGCTCCTGGAACAAAAATGATGCCTGTGTGGCTGGAAGGGAGCCAAGAAAAGAGGTGAAACCAGGGAAGGCAGGGTCCACTCATGGGAGGCTTTGTAGGATTTTATTTATAAAGCAATGAAATGTCTTTGAAGGACTTTAAATGTGACATGATCTGATTTATGTTTTATGAAAATCTACTTTGGGTGCTCAATGGAGAACAAGTTATAAGGGGCAGAGCTCTATTCAGAAACCAGGCAAGGGATTGTGGTGGTTTAGGTTAGAAACAGTGATGGGAGTGGCAGTGGATTAAAGTGCAATAATCCTCTAAATTTTGAAGACTGCACAACCAGTTAGTTGCATGCAGAGCCAGGGTTCAAACTTTTACCTGTCTGATGCCAAAGTATGTTTTTCTTCTGCATTTCTTTGCGTCTTTGTTTTCTCATCTGTAAAAAATAGTTTGGATTAGATTCTCTATGAGCTGTCTTCCACTTCTAAAATATCAAAACTTTCCAACTAATTCATCAAAGCTTGAGCAAATTCCCTCTGCTTAGATAAGTTTGATGCTCATTGGATAAAGTCTTATCATATGTGCAACTCAATTTGTTTTGTGTCTTACGTAGAGAGGAAACATACACACAGTGTATAGAACATCCATGTAGTATTCAGTTTACAGGAATCTTCAAGATAAGGGTGAGAAAGAGACCGTGTCTAGATACTGCATAAGCAGGGAGTTGGGTTGTCTGCAGAAAACAGTTTAACTAGTAAAAAATAGTGGTGGAGGGCAGGTGGAAAAGAGTGCCTAAAGGGGATTAGGTTATCACATAATCACTGGAAATAAATAACAAGACACAAGATGAACAAATGATCAAATCTATCAGTTGTATAACGAGAGTCCTTTAACAATCAAACCATAGTGTTTTGTTTTTTAACATCTTTATTATTTGGATTTTTTTATAAAGTGTGTATTACTTTTGTAGTATAAATGTTTTCTTAAACAGAAACAGCTAGCTTATAGTAACAGATAAATTAAAGCAGGGACTTCAGTAGTGTGGCAATACACTGCAGATATTCTAAGAGAGGCACAAGTTCAAATATTTTGGTGGGAGAGCAGAGAGGAAGTAAGACATTGAGAGTCATTTAATGTAGTGACTGACAGTCCATATTCTGGAGCCAGACTGCTTCCCTTGAAATTCCATCACTAGCCATTACTGGCTATGAGATCTGGGGCAAACTATGTAATCCCCCGGGCCTCTGAGTCCTCATCCATAAAATGGATTCAATAATCGTCCCATGCCATAGAGTAACTGTAAAAAATAAATGAGTTAATTTATGTAATGATATATTAAACTTGGAATGAAAAGGGCACGTCAGGACTTTCACTGTCTATTCCTATGACTCTTTCAATAGCTTCTTTGTGGCCTTCCCATTTTTTGCTGCCTAAACTCTACTTACTTACCTTGTTACTGTTGGTCTCAGGAGAACCTTACTTTCCTTCCACTGGGAAGGAAAAGACACTCTGGAAATATCAGAGCTTGCTTACTCTTCCTCTTCCAGAAGGGGCCATAAGGGAAATGATTTTCATTTACCCATCCAGATGTTGGATGGTAAGCATTGGAGCTTTGGGTCCCATATTCAGTCCCTCTCAGAAGCAGAGTATAGCATAATGCTTAAGAGTTTCTACCACTTGGTAACGGTGTGGGCCATTTGCTTAACTCTGTTAAGATTCAGTTTCTTCATACAAAAGGACATGATGGCATTTACTTTATAGACATGTTGTGACAAATAAGATAACACACTGAAAGGAATCAGCCTTGGTAATGTTAGCTATTTGATTATGTTGTTACTAGAGGCCCGGTGCACGAAATTCATGCACGGGTGGGGTCCCTAGGCTTGGCCAGTGATCAGGGCCAATCGGAGCCTTCTGGCTGCTGGCCAGGGCCTTCCTGCTGGCTGCCGGCTGGGGCCTGCCAGCTGGAGGGAGGGACCACGGGAGGTTGGCCAGCTGCGAGAGGTTGGCTGTGGGAGCGCACTGACCATCAGGGGGCAGCTCCTGTGTTGAGCGTCTGCCCCCTGGTGGTCAGTGCGAGTCATAGCGACTGGTCATTCTGGTCCTTCCGGCATTCTGGTCGCTTAGGCTTTTATATATATAAACTAGAGGCCCGGTGCACAAAAATTTGTGCACTCGGGGGGGAA
>NW_005353595.1:179662-181736 GCF_000412655.1 Myotis brandtii | reverse complement strand
GGAATGTTGGAGTCTGCAGCAAGCAAGCCTCGTGCTCGCTTCAGTGCCTGGCTGCCGGCCGCCATCTTGGCTGTCAGTTAATTTGCATATACTCACTGATTAGCCAATGAAAAGGGTAGCGGTCGTACGCTAATTACCATGTTTCTCTTTTATTAGTGTAGATGTCCTACCAATAATGATCACACCAAACTGCTCTCCCTCTTGTTTGCTCTGTTCTAGCCACAAAAGTCTTCTTTCTGCTCCCCCACAGGTTGCCATTCCATTTGTCTCAGACCATTTTCTTTCACACCCCCATTAAAAGAAGAGGTGTTATAATGCAGCGTGCATGCCACCATCCAAACTGTCACACAGAGGCCTGGGTCATCTGAAGATGGTCCATTTCTTTTCTTTTTTTCGTGTGTGTGTGTGTGTGTGTGTGTGTGTGTGTGTGGTGAATTGTGCTGGAATAGAGAAACCATCGAGGAACTGGTCCCTATTCTGTCACTAGCTTCTGCCTGGCATGTTCACATGGCTGGAATGTCCATCTTCCTGCCTGGGTCTTCATATGGCTGGATCATTCTCAATATTCCATCTCAACTGAATAGTCACCTTCACAGAGAGGCTTTCCCTGACCAGACCAGCTAAAGTGCCTCCCTAGTCTAATCACTCTCTATATTATTTCCCTGAATGAGGGCCTCAGAGATGTTGGAATTATCTTGTTGATATCCATATGTGTTTATTGTCTATCCTTTGCATGCTGATGTAAACCCCATGAGGACATAGATCATGTCTGTCTTGCACATGCTATATCCTCAGTACCTGCCAGAGTACACAGTCAATAAATGAATCAATGAATCTTCTATATTTTATGTTTTTCACAGCATCCTTCAGGCCCATGACCTTGGTAGGTCTGAGGCTTCCTACACATGTGCATTGACAGCCAAACTTCCCCGACTCCAACCCTCCCATTCATAGATCTTAGACGGTCCTTCCCCATCCTGGTTGCAGTGGAATAAGTCCCATTTCACAAGATCTTGTACTTATGATGTGGAAATTGACTTTGCAATTGTGCATGGGGGATGTCCTTGGTCTTCAGATGGTCTCTCAGAGAACCGTTCAAAGGTGCTCAGTGGTTCTGAGTGAGGAGAACAATGTCCCTTGGCTAGTAGTGCTGCACATGCTGAAACTCCCAACCTCAAGAAGGGGGGAGGGGGGGAAAGAGCCCAGAAGAATGCCCATGAGTGAGTTGTCCACAAGCTCCTTTCGCAAGCCCTTGGAAATGCATTGAATGGGAAGTAACTGAGACAGCCTAAGGAATACTGAGGGAGAGATTCCAAATTTAATGTCAGCATTAGCAAGAGGCTTCAAGGTGAAGTTTATGTTTGCATTGTTGCTACACAGTGAGTGAGAGTTTCCTCTCGAATACAGAGCTTCCCAGCATTTGGACACTTGTTGATCTTAAATATGTTTTGTTAATTATTTTTCTTCCATAATGCTTACAGGTTAATGCTTAATTTAGAAGGGAAAAATCATGCCCACACTTTTGTACCTGGAATAATGCAAAGATTAAATGTCCTATCTGAAAAAGATAGAATATTTGAAAGTGGATAAATAAAAATTGGTTTCCGGTGAAGGACTATAAGATTAGAAGCAGTGGAATATTGAAGTGAGTCCCTCTTCTATCACAAACCTATATTATTTGTTCAATACATCTTCCATGAGCACCTATTATAAACCAGACCTTAATCTAGATATTGGGATACCAGGATGTATATAAACAAACAAACAGTTCCAGTCATCCTGGATGTGGCAGTCTTGTTGGGGAGACAGACAAGTAAACAAATGACAGTATTATGTGACTAGTGTCCTTAAGGCATATGGAAATAGCAAAGAGAGCAGCTAACCAAATCTATCAGGAATGAGTCCACAGAAAAAGTGTTGGAGAAACAATAATATGTCATCTGGTGAAGGCAGCAAACTTGTGAACCTGTTTTTCTTGCCAAATGAATCAAACAAGAGGAGAACATTAAATTATTTGAGGGGATGTGTGCCAACATCACTCCTGCTTCAGTCTATATACATGTTGCTCCCCTCT